>NC_079442.1:32470759-32668259 GCF_903798145.1 Danio aesculapii | reverse complement strand
TTTTGGATTCAGTGTGCATAAACCTTTACTCTTAAACCTTAAAACTTTACACAAGTACCACCTTAAACTGAAATTTAAATATAACAATGAGAATTTCCTTTTTGACATGCTCTATAATTTTTACACCAATCACAACAAATGGGGCTTTGTGACCAATCAGAGCAGAGTAAGCTCTCAGAAAGGTGGTGTCAAGAAAAACCTGATCCTTGAACAAACTGTTTCAGACACAGAGAAAAATGAGGTGAAGCTACAATGCATATTTTTATTGAATTTTTTTTAACATTAATGTAAAACTATTTTAAAACTAAATTGGAAAGTTTTAAAATAACAATAATAGGGGGCACGTTAATGTACGGTTACTTTACTCACAATGTGTGCAACCATTTATATTACTAAATGCCTTGAAATGTAATTATACTCATATAGCTTACATATGTAAAAAAGACAAGCTTTTACAACACCCTCAACCTTATTGTTTTCCTCATTTAGACCATAAAATGGTACATTTTTAATAAAATGTGTGCCGACAGCGAGCTTGACTTGATTTGAAACACTTGTTTTGATAGAATTGCTTGGCTTGCCCTGAAGGTAACTATAATATACACCGCAAATGATCCAAAATGGGGAAATTATGCACAATTTGCACATAGTACGCATTCAGATGGCAAAAGAGCAGTGAAAGTTAAGTTGTTCCTCTTTGAGGAGAAGGAGCAAAGTCTTGGCATAGCCCTGCATGCCTTGGATCAGTGTCTTGAGAGAGAGTTTCCAGACGTTTCCCCCTCCCCCTCTCATATTGCAGTAGTTTGGAAAAGTGAAGCTGTATTGGAGACTCACATTGGCCTCGGGCAGTATATATATGTGTCTCTATGGAGCAAACCAATCATGCATTACATGGAAACAGCCACAAAAGGCAAAGTCCACATGTGCGAAGAGTCTACTGCATCTACACTGAAATAGGGAAGAGAATGAATATATACAGTATTTGACATGCTAGATCTCTGAGGCACTTAAATAGGACGTAACCAATCATTAGATGGTATTTTAGAGTGGTACTACTTGCAAACCATTCAAAGTTGTTGCTGACATGCATCTTTAGGGTGCAACATATTCACACGTTATTCATTGTACATTGCAGTATTTGCATTTCACCACTAGTAGGCGTATGACACTGTAAGATGAACACTGGGTAGGGAGAGTAAATGATATCCAGTACTCACTGTGCAGTCTTTGTACTCTGTAGACCTCATATTGCGTAAATGACTGTTCCAGCCCTACATTCAGACTGCAAAACCTGTGTTTTTTTTATTCATTAGTCTATAATTGATTAAAAATTAATCATAATAATCAGATTATGTTACTTTTAAGTTTTGCTAAACATGTGTATGAGCTTTGGAATGTTCACCTCAAAATGATATCACAGCTTTTTCGCTTCTTACCACTTGAGGATGTCCACTTTCATGTGTCAGAACGATTACTTGCCCGCAGGCTGTTTTTTCAGAGCTTATGTTCTTACGTGCTTGGGTGAGTTAAGAGGCTAAAAACAGACCAAACACGTTTCCCATAAACATTTCATAGGAAAGCTTTAGATGACATGTGATCTATCAACTCTCATGTATCAACAAAATAAACCTGTGCAGTTCATTTGGTTCTGTGGAATGTCTGAATGTTTACTTTATGATTTCTCATGATAGGAACTGAAAAAGAAGAACGAGAAAGGGGAGCGGAGTCTTTTTAATCATTTTTGGTCCTTCACTGTTTTAAAAAAAACAGTCTCCAAGAAAAGGTTTATTTTTTTAGAGTGATTACCATTTTTTTGGTTCCTCAAAAACATATTCAAAATTTAAGTATTTCAGTGAACAGTTTTTAAGTAACATTTCGCTTAAAGGTTCTTCATGGAGCCATTTGTGTTAATAAAAAACTTTTATTTTTAAGAAAATTTGATGAACTGTTTATTTTGCAGTATAAAATTACCCAGTCCTGAGCTCACCTGTTCTGTATTGATTTAGTAATTTTTTACATCTTTAGAATCACCCAAGGAGAATGCAGGTTTCTAATACATGTGGATCTGTTCATTTATGCGTCTACCTAAGTTAAAACAATATATTAGCAATTTTTGCATGAAATTAGAATTTAATTTCACATTTCTGTGTGTAAATAAAAGCATTGCAATTACTGATCCAGCTTTTGTTTCCTAAAACATGATGTTTTTGTACCTGAGGGCAGTTTCAGAGGAGCAGGTATTTGCCCTGATCTTATCCTTCACTCTTTTTGGACTAAATGACAGTTCTTTGTATTTCTTTTTTGACAGTGAAAAATGACAGTTGGTTAGTTTTGTGTTGATAAAACTTTCATAGATACATAGAGTATGGGATGAGAAAATCTTTGCACATGAATTGATTTCTGACTAAACTATATATTTTTAAAAGACTTCCTTTTTTGTGTTCTTAGTCAGAAAAATATATTGCACATCTGCCAACATTTCAGGTATACAGGTATTAATATATGCAGTAATAATCGGAAATTCAGCACTGAAATATTTTAAATAAGTAGGCTAAACATAATTTTAGAAAAAGTGAAAATATTTAGGATAAAATCGGACTCTTTACACTGAGTGGGCGTTTAAGTCGGCATTTTGTTAGCAGCTATTTTGTGGGTGAAACAAAAAACGGAGTTTGCATGCATGAGGAATGTCCAAATTAAGGATCCAAAATATGCGACTGCATTCAAAGTTGCCAACAAACACACGAGGACGTGTGGACTTTGGAGAGGTGCTGTTGTAAAAGGGTAAAACATATTTGGAGCTTTTTATAATAACGTTTAACAAGTTAAAAAAGTAACAGATTTTACTTGAGCTCGTACAGCATCTAATTAGCCCAGTTCATTTATTTATGGACGTTCACGCGGAACAAACGTTTTTTAAAATAAAAAATCAAGCAAAAACTATTTTGCAGTGATATAAGACAAACATGATGTAAAATTATGGTAACAGCATAGCATATTATATCAGGCTAACGTTGCATTTGCGTTAGTCAAATTAAAATCTTAAATTAAAATATATCTTATGCATTTGTACACAGAATTGTTTTTTACTTTATTTACACTTTTATATAGGTTTGTATTTTGGAAAAAAATATAGGCTATACAAATGACTCTTTATTAGAATATTAATATAAGAAAATGATATAAAAAAAACTGAGTAAATCGCGCCTTTTTAACATAAAATACACGAACAAAATTATAGTAGAGGACTCAGTGCGCTTCCCATCAATATTGTCACATTGACGTTATTTTTACTATTTATTATTTAATTTTAAAACCTCCACAGGGTTTTTTTTTTTTTTTTCAAAAAAGCCAATCATGTAGGGACGGACAAACTATTTAACTACAAATTGATATTTAAATTTGAAAGAGAGGTCCGCAGGTCTACTGAGAATATTATGAGCTCTAATCATTCTTGGCTTTGACCGAGCAGTGTCTGATGAGGAACTCGAGAGGTTAAACATTTGGCTTTGGACTTCAGGGAGCTGTTGGAGCTTTTTCGAGCAAGAAGAAAAGCAAATCTGCAGCCTCGACTACGTTATAAGCGTAATTAAATAAAGTAGTTTTTTTGCGCATGTAGGCCGCGCTTTGCGCATTTAACAAAGTCCAGCAGGGGAGATACTTTTTTTTTTTTTTTTGCAATTTAATCATTTTAAAACTAGGCTATATGCATTGTCTCAAAATCCTAAGACAATCAGGCTTTTTAAATTTCTGTAAAAGTCTAATCGTACGTATAATGATATAAGATCACATCACAAGCCCTGCACTTGTACTCGTCTTCCAGTTTATTTATGTTCTTTAATGCTGAAGGCATCTCGTGACCCTTTAAAAGGAGAGCAGAAGTCATTTAAGGACACTGTAACGAGCACTAATGACTTAAAATAGATTAAATGACATTTTAAGTGACGCTGCTTTCATGACGAAGGTTGTAATGAACTTCATTCTATATTTATCTTGTTTAAATAAAATTAATTTGAAAATGACTCATATTTCAGAGTTCTTGTAAAAGCATTGATGCACCAGTGATGCACCTGCAGGAAACGCACACGCACGCTTTACGCACTCACGCTCAGCTTTTTTTTTATTGATGTTATTTATCTTGGGGACAGGATAATTGTCCAGTGAGGTCTTTATTCTGCCATTGCCAATTTAACATTCTTAGTCTTGCATTACATGGCTAAAAAGCTGTCTGATAAATATTTTAAGGCAATTTTAAAACACCGTTTTTTGTGAAATCCTGCTAATCTCATACATTTTGGAAATTTACTGCTTTATACAGTTTTTATTTTACTTTAATTTCACTAAGTAAATAGAATTAAAAGTGTGCGAACATTTTGTAGATGTTTTTTTTCTTAATTTATTTATGTGTATTGATTATTTTGGTGCAAAATATAATTATATTTGCTCCATTTGACCAGAACAGAAATTCAAGACTTGGTCATTAAATATATGTATTGATGGAAATTGAAGACATATCGCAGTTTCGTATATTTCTGAATAATATTATTCTGACAAAAACGAGCTTCAAGTCGCTGACCCATATATAAAGTATTATATACCGTACAAACTACGCCATCAAGTGCAGTTCTTCTAAACGAGTGGCTCCACTGCACACACACACGCACACACACACGCACTGACACACACACACTCACGCCACCCCCGTATTTCATCAATTCCTTCTCCGCGAGGACTGAAAGATGTGTGTATGGAGCTCAGAACACCGTCTGTGTTGCCATTCGTGTTGTAAGAAACAAAAGAACAGACGAGGCATTGATTCCTGTCTGTACACAAGGACATCTATGCGCGCTGCATGTGCAATGCTGCAAAAGCTATGAGACCGACGATTCAGCACTGTAAATTAAAGATACACGACCAAAACAACCGCCAGCACCTTCAGCCAGTGCACTCTCTGCAGCAAGCCGTGCATTAGGCTACTGTAATATCTTTATTTTGCCCTTCTGTACCTTGTAGCGAGGATTTCGGATTGGACGAGCCTCGAAGACTTCGCGTGGGACGTTTTGTATTTTGGTCAGTGTCCGGGTTTATTCCTCCCATCCGAGGAGCACGGATTACTTCTTTGCGAAGATAAATGGATACGGAGTTATAAAAGCACCCGACGAGATGACCAGGCGCTGAATCGCAGAACTACAAAAGCCTCTAAAGCTGTAACTTTTTTGGGGGGGAGGTTGGCAGTTTCGCTTCGAAATGGTACGTTAACAAATCAGTTTCATCATTATTGTGTCGTTGCTCCAAAAGACGAGGTAGATCACGAGTTGTGCACTCTTAAAGTCAAATGAGATCATCATCATCCTCATCATCATCAACACACAGGCGCCGTGTTTCGGTTTTCCCCCTTGCTTTCTCTCTTACCAGCCGGTTTCTCCTTTTTCTCGTTGGTTTTCGGCCAAACGTAAGGTTTTGTGGGAAAGGCTTACAAATCCTGGTGTGTTATTATCGCTATTGAGAGGCGTAATGGTTAAGATAGCGACCCAGCGATTTGCCTTTTCTCTCCTAATGAAAGTTATTAGTTATGTGACAGTCAAAGGGGAAAGGGTGTGTGTCGGTGTGTCTGCGTGTTAACCACGGGACACCGAAGGCCAAGTTGAAGTTTAAAGCCAGAAGCCCGACAGTAGAGTTTGCTCAGCAGAAAATGGCCGCAGGCTCGCCGGCATGAATTTGACATCTACACCGGCAGAGGCGCTCCCTCCCCGGCAGAACTCTTAGATGGTGCGCGGTAGACACGACCGGGAGTTCGGCTTTGTTTTAGAAAGTGCTTTTCAAACTGCGGTGTCTTGACATGTTCGTGTAGAAATAGCAAACTTAACTTGTAAATAATACAAAGTAACTGTCAGAAATTACCTGTGCTAGACAGATAAAACAACTTTCAGCCAAGCAAATGTTTAAAACTATATTGCACTATTATAGAAGGCTACTTCCATGTTTTTTGGAGAGTATGCACTGTACCACATGCTAGCAAGTAATCTTTAGTAGGCTAAATACGATGCCGCATGAAGGATATGCAATAAATCAGAGTGTGCATAACATAAGAGTAATGCTGTCATGGAACTTTTTTGTATGGGTAAGAAATGGCTCGTTTGCCCTTTAAGGGAAGGCATTCAACAAGAGACTTAATAACTATATTACTCACTACTGTTACATGATAATTTACGCGTATGTTAACACAGACTAATTATGATAATCCTAAAATGTATACTCAAATTTGCTCTCTGGAGGGATGTTTTAACTTTATGTACTTTCAGGAAGTATACGTTTTTTCTCCCTCTTTAGTTTTCAGGTTAATTACAGACTGTTAAATCATTTCTAGTAAATAACAAAAAAAGTTCTGACACTTTTATTTATTTAAATATTTATTTAAAATTTATTTTAGGGTTATAGTTTTTATGTTCATGTATAGGTTATTGTACTGTTCATATATTAAATATAATACACTCAAGAACCTGAACCAAAAATACGTGACCATTTCTGAATAAGTTTAGTATAAATTATGATCCTTTTGGATATGACAGGTTAGGTAATATTGGCATAATTCTGTAATTTTGAGACGTCGGTGTGTGTGATAGCTCTCTCCCTGGTCATACGCAGTGCGCTCAGTGCATATTCAACAGAAATAACAGGTGGTGTTTACACTTTTCGTTTTAATAGCCTGTCTTGTTTTACACGTTAATGTAAGTCAGTGGACGCATATTTTAATTTATTTGATCTCCTATCTAATAATTTCTGAAAAGTGTTAGGTTTATAAAACTTTAAAAGTACACCTTTGAGTTCTTGATTTGGCAAGCTATGCATTTTCATTACTAACTAGGCTAATAGATAACTTTTAAGTGAATATATTTGCCACAAAGTGGCATGTTAATCCCGCACTGGCTTATGAAAAGTTTGTACATCTCAAGCTATAATAAAAAGAAAAAAGGCTCATTGAAAGTCGCGCGCGCTGAAATGCATTGATTTCATCCTATATATTATATCCATAATTACACAGTTTTATAGATTTATGTCCTACTTACATGTAAATCTAGTTTTTAAATTGAAAACTTACCTCTGTGTGTAAAGTAATAAAGGTGTGTTGCCTTATCAGGCATTGTTTATGGAATTTACGCGAGCTGTTTTTATCCACTCACCTCACCTCACATGAAGCGATAAGCCTCGAACACTTTGTCATGAATGGATGCATGCATGTGCGTTCTCTGTGACGCAATGTCCGCGCGAGCCTGGCTCTAATCGCTACTTTAGCAGTGCGTGTTGCAGTGAAATAGTTTGGAATACGCGCGCGGGTGAAGCGCGCACAACGTTCCTGCGTCCGAGCTGGATCAGCGCGAGAGGGAAGAGCGGTGCGTGCGCACTGGCGAACAGGGGAGAAAGTCGATTGGCACTTTGTTTCGCACCATATGAGCTCCAGAAACCGAGGCAAATAACTTTTTTGGGGTTAATTTCACGGACTTAACGGATGCCCCTGGACAGTGGAAACCACAGTTAGCCTCTCTTGCTCCTTCAAGTACTTTCTTTGGGATGGGCTATTTTCATAACGTCATTTCATTCCTCCCTCTTTTTCATTTTCTCTTTCTTTGATTCTTTCTCCTACCATTTCCTAAATGGAACAGATTGCAGCACCCCACGCGTTTTCCTGCATGCAAAGTTTGGTTTCAAGCGTGTACACCGTTTGCGCGTTCGCTTTTGTCGGGCGACCCTTGATTTAACGGAGTTGAACTGAAAGTCAGAAGTGGCGGCGGTGGAAGTGTTAATCATGATGAGGCTTACCATGATTAACTGTGAAAAATGATCCACTAACTTGTCGGTGTTTTGCCACATTTCAAGTCACGCGCTCCCCTTTCAACATGATGTATTCTCCTCTCTGTCTAACTCAGGTAAAGTGCTTATTTGTGTCTTTCTGAACGAATTGCTCCTGATCGCGCGACGAGATTTCAGTTCATAAAGGGCGGGATGTGCTCTGTGCTTCTCTTTGCCTGTTTACCATCCATTCATACAGCACTAAACTGTTTACCCATGTCTATATTGTTATGTATTTCAATTATTGAGCTTGTACATCAGTGGCAAATCAATTTGACGAGGTAACACGAGTCGTTGTTTATCGTTGCATTTAAGCTGGAGTTTATGTACAGTAGAGTAGACTTTTGAGTGGATAATCATCTGCTCTACTTTAAATCATAAACTAGAGGGGAAAGTTGGTCACAGTTGAGGTAAATGAAACTTGTTAATTTTAAACATTTGGCTTTGTATTATTTATGGTTAAGTTAATTCTTTTATACTTTTCCCAAGCTGGAGAAAATATAAAAAACACCTAAGCATAGTGGATTAGCTGTCTTATGTCTATATTATCTGTAAAACCTGATGATTCTATCAATTAGAAAATATATATTTATGTAACTACTTAGATAGAGATTTAGGATGATATATATTCAAATTTGGCTTCATTGCTTTGGTTTCTTGTGTGTTTTTAAAGTTTGCGATTTAATAGGATAGGGCCAAAAAGTTGCTTATTGAAGTGTTTTTTTTTAGTCTGCTCAGTTTTATACAGCCAGTCACTTGAAAAGATCTAAAACTAAAGCATTCTAGAAGGAACAACACTGAAATCAGCTTTTTTTTTTTGCTGCAATTGAAATTAATTTGATTGATTTATATTCATTTATTTGAGTCAATCAGATCAAATTTTATTGAAATATGTCTGCAATGCGATAGTGCTCAGGTGTTAAGCTAATGCGATAGTATTTGAAAAGTATTTTGTCAGCAGTCTGAATTGATACAGTCACAGAGGGTTTTTAAGGTCACTTTACTGTCTCAAATTGCCCTACTGTATATATTAACCCGAGTCACTAGGATTTTCGATGGCCGATGATTGCTTTGACCTTGACTTTGGTGAAAAAGTTGCAGCTATAGTGAATATTTTTGCCTTAGTCTGTTTTAAATTACACATTGATTTTCTCTTTGAAACTTATTAATAATATTACAAAATATTCAAGTAAAACAGATTAAATTGTGTAGAAAGTTAGCACTTGTAACAAAACAAAGATTTAGAAAAATGTTTTGGATATCTGTTTGATTAGAAAGTTGTTCCCTATTTTTGAATTGAAAAACGCCCTTACTTACTGACAGCCATAATGACAGTCCGTTATACCTTTCAACTGGACATCGAATATATGTAAATTGTAGCTATGTTTATGAAGGTCAAACTTTTGTTGACAGTTTATCTTGTGGTATAATTCGACTCATACTTCATACCAATCTTTTATTTAAATAAATGCTCAGGAAACCTTTGGGATTTGGTCTTTTGAGTTCCACAAATATGTATTGTACTTTTGAGCTCTTAGTGAATGTGTTCAAACAGGTAACAGCACAAATACACGCCTCACCCTGCAGCGCTTGAATTTATTATTAAACAAAAATTAGATGGGGCTATGTTTCAGTGCACACGTTGTTTTTTTGATTCTATGTGACAGAAACTTGTATTAAGCTATGTATTCATAAACTCATTATCGTCTGAGTAAACTTGAAGAGAGTCCAAATGTAATTAAAAAAAAAAGTGAAATCTTAAAAGTTTGCGCGACCTAAACACTTAACACAGTTGATCGGCAGGTTGCAATAAATATTTAGAAATGGAATAATCTCTGTTGCGTTACAGATCACTGCGCCAGCAGTGTGGACGCCTTTGGTTTTGTTAGTAAGCACTCGGCATGTCCACTGCCTCTCTGGGCTCAGTAGGATAATGTAATGTAGGAGCCTGCAGCGTTGGAGGGAGACTCGCAGCATGCACGCAGAGGTTCTGGCCGTTGTCTGAGTGAGTGTGTTGGGCTGAGAGGGAGAGAGCGAGAGGGACAGATGAGGCGTGTGCCAGACTCCACCGCAGTCCCGCTGGCAGCCAGAGGGGCCTTTCACTCGGAGCTACGCTGTACACACACTGAAGCTCCCAGTCTGTTTCATATGCAGTCATTATCACAATTCTGTCTGCCGTGAGCAGCAACTGCCTCAGACTTTAGAGCTGGTGAAGAACTATATATATATATATATATATATATATATATATTAGGTGTTAGTTTTTACGGTTTTAGTTGTTGTGTACGGCACTGCAGAAATTCAGACATTTATATATAAATTTTCGCACATATGTGGAAACATGCGTGTTTATATACACTCAAAAAAGACGTTTTGCTGTTTTTTTAAACAACTTATTTAAATTGAGCTGAAACAACACAATTGTTTAGTTTTTGGGATAACTTAATTGTTTTATATTCAATCCACTTAAATTTATAAAAAAGAAATGAGTTAACTTAATTCCTTCATGTTGTCCCAACACAATTTGTGTTGAACTCAGCATTATTCTTTGCCATTTTTTGTTTTGCATTATTGTTATTTTTATTATTATATATAATAGTTGTCATATAGTGTTGGTATGATTGTAAACTATGTTAAAACTGATTTATTAGTTGTAGAATACATATAATTACAGTACACCAAGATTTAGGATATCGCTTCATATTTGCTTTCATTGCTGTGGTTTTAGCTGTTTTCTTGCTTTTTAAATGAGCAATTAATAGGATGTAGTAAAAAGTTGGTTGCTGCTGTATTTTTAGTCTGCTCAATGGTACACATCAGTCACTTAAAAAGAAACAAAAACTGAAGCATTCTGGAAAGAACAACATGGACTTGCCAGACACCGGCCCTTTTTCCTGTAATAAATTGTAATTTACTTGAATCCTATATATATATATATATATATATATATATATATATATATATATATATATATATATATATATATATATATATATATATATATATATATATATATATATATATATAAACTGTAAGTCCAGAGAAACTGAGATTTTTCAAATGAAGACCTCTTAAAAAATCTCAGTTTCTCTGGAGTGACAATTGATAGTTATGTGTTCGAGTAAAACTTTTTTTTTCTTCTGTAAACTACTGATGATATTTTTTCCAAGTTATAATAACAATGTTGTTATTTAGAGCATTTTACATAAAATAACAGAAAGGTCCCATGTATTTAGATGTGTTTAAAGTAAATTTTAGACAACACAAAACACAATACCAGTGTTTTAACACTTTTAGAGTTTATAAATCATAATTTAGTGTAAAAATGCAGATTTTCAGTCCAGCAAATAAAAAGATTTGTTAATCTGACCAATTTATAAATGTAACTCTTTTAAAAAAAAAACAACAACTTTAAAACTCTTACCTGTGTGTAATTATTTCTGAAAAAAATCATATCGTAGGTCATTGTGAAACAAATTCATGAACCAATGGGTAATTAATTTAGCTGACATGACTTTGTCCGTGTACCAAACGAAAAGAGTTTTGTGCCTATTTTCTTTTCCTTCATATTTACGTTAATCCAGATACTCACTGATCAAATGTGTTTGGTTTGGACAGACCCAGTTTGGAGCGTATTTGCCAACAGTTATAGAGTAGTTTCAGTGGGAGATCTGAGAGGCTCTATTCCCTCCGAGCTGGCAACATGCTGTCCTGCCCCCATTCCTCATCGATTCATTCCGTTAGAGCCGCAATTAGTCCCCCCCGGGACAGGAGAGGAGGGCCGATCCGAGCGGCGGGCCTTTCTGAGACACTGCACTGACCGACAAAATACCATGACATCTGAAATCATGCTGGTAATGAGAGCTGGCGTTTTCATTCTCGTATTTCCATGCTAAATATTCCAGAGCCCTTTCGTTCCAGTTGGGCTTAAAATGATGTTTCGTTCTCGCGGTGTTATTTATTTCAAGTACAAAGTTTTGCTTATCATTTTAGCTGTGCATGGGTAGCCGGTTTAACTGATGTAATGAGCACTGAAATGTTCTCCACCCCTCTCCATGGTCGGGCACTTTGTGTTTTGAAGTGCCGCTACTGGGCTCTCAAACGGGCCAGAACACCCCCGCGGTGTAATCCACTGGTCCTCTTTGTGTGTGTGTGTGTGCGTGTGTGCCCGCCCGCCCGCCTGAGGTTTTTTTTTGTCAGGAGAGTGTTTGCTCTTTCGCTCGGCTCAGAAATGCATGCCCCACTTTGGTCTGACAGCCCTGAGTGGCACAGTCATGGTCTCATCCCAACACGCCAACTCCCAATGTGCCCGTTAACAGATTAATTAAGCTGTTTTGATCACCCACTCTCATCTCAGCCTGCATTTATGGCAACTTTTTAAGACATTCGGCTGCTTATTCGTGTCAGGGAACGTTTCGGGAATAAAGGGTCAGAATCTTAAGTGGAGCATTAGCTTTCATGTGTCGATCCTAGTGGCTGATATTCATTAAAGGACATGGAGGAGATTTTTTTTTTTTCGGGGAGGGGAGAGGAGAGGAGGGGATCGGGCACAAAGAGTTGCCTCAGTTATAAAGGCCCGAGCTCTTGGCATGAGTGGAGGACTTCATGTGGCCAGGGCTGGAGATGTCTGTGGAAGGTTGGCTGCGTTTCATATCACACCCGGGTTCCTCTGCGGGGAGAATGGTGAGCAACCCTAAATATTTACTCTATGAAGATGTGTTTGGATTCCACCTGAGCCCGCAGCTTCGCTCTCGCTCTCCTCGATGCCAGTGTATAACAGCAGAGGAGAGTTTATTTTTGTTGTTTTCTAGATGAGATGTGGTTCAGCGAGTGCCTGAATCGCCCCCTGGAGTCTCGTTTTTTTAAATGAGGCTTACGAAATACAGCTCAGACCTCTGGAATCGCTTAATCAAGCGTGCGTCGATGAAATACATTTCATTCTGCAAGTATATATATATACATTCTGTAATGTTATAAGCTCAGATGCTGGCAGATTGGCTGCTTTTTACTTCAGCAGGAGAGAGTTTTCATCTTCTGCCCCGAGGTTTGAAGTCACAGTAGTAGGTCATTTTGAGAAGAACCTCCGCTCTTGGCAGAGTCGGCTCTGCTGGGAAGGCTTTAAGAGAGGTTTCCAACTGGAAAGCGATCAAGACGAGCAGTGCTGGCGTGGCAGGGTGCAGCGGGCTGTTTATTTAAAAGATCTCTAAATCTACCTCTGCTTCACTACTGTGGCGGAGATTTTCCAGTCACACATTTGCTATAGCCGGATTAGATTTTTGCCTCAAGCCTGACACTTGATTACTTTTTTGTGACATCTATTGCTATCCAATCTCTAATACTTTTTAGTTCTGTGTTGTTTTTGATATTGTAGATCGAAGTCATATGTTCTCTACTGTAATCTGCTTTAAAAGAAATATATTTCAATTATATAGTTTTTTCTTTTTTTTAAATATTTCCCAATTGATATTTAATAGAGCAAGGAAATTTTCACAATATGTCTGGTTATATTTTTTTACTTCTGGAGAAAGTCTTATTTGTTTTATTTTGGCTAGAAGCAGGTTTTAATAAAGCAGGTTTTAATAAAAATTTTTTTTTTAAAAGGTCAAAATTATTAGCCCCTTTAAGCTTTATTTTTTTCGATAGTCTACAGAACAAACCATCGTTATACAATAACTTGCCTAATTACCCTAACCTGCCTAGTTAACCTAATAAACCTAGTTAAGCTTTTAAATGTCACTTTAAGCTGTATAGAAGTGTCTTGAAAAATATCTAGTCAAATATTATTTACTGTCATCATGGCAAAGATAAAATAAATCAGTTATTAGAAATGAGTTATTAAAACTATTATGTTTAGAAATGTGTTGCAAAACTCTTCTCTCTGTTAAACAGAAATTGGGGAAAAAATAAACAGGGGCTAATATATCAGGGGGGCTAATAATTCTGACTTCAACTAAAACAAAAACAAAGTATTTTTCTTTCGTACAATATATTTCTTTCACGTATTGATTATATTTCATGATTTTATCTGAAAATGTAAACTTGTAAAAATACGAATATATCTAATTGTTAATAAATTAAAAATAAAATATATTTTAAAACATTATAAATATATTATAATTAGCAATCCAAAATACTTCAGCAAAATAGTTTTTTCAAATGATTTTTGCACTTTAATTAAAAATGTATCTGAAACATACTTTTTATATGAGTCTGAACAGATGCAGGTTTTCTTTGGCCTTCGCTGCTGCACCAGTGCTGCAGGCAGCTCGCGGTGTCTAATTTACACCTCTCCGATTCTCTCCAGAGCTGCTGTTGGAACACAGTTCTTGTTTGGGACAGTGCATGCAAATAAATTGCGAATGGATAGATTTGCTCTTTTTGATTGTATTTCAGTTATGCAAAATTGGCTGACCTGGTGATGTTTATTCTTTCTTGCAGAACAATTAATTTTTTTTGCTGCTTTTTTGGTTTAGAAATATGTCCAAACAAAGGCTTTTTACTGGTCCAGAACTGTGTATCATTTACCTAAGGACATTTTTTAGTTTTTCCACTTTGGATTTTCCACATTCACATTTAAGTCTTGAGAAATTAGAGTTAACAAGAAGTAAAATTAATACTCACCAAGTGCAGAATGCACCAAATTTGAGTATATGAAACATTGTTACTTACCCGTTGCCTAGTAACTTTTTCTTTAATTCTACCAATGACTCAGAATTTAATATGGTAAAATGTGATGATCAAATCACAAAGACTGCTTTGTAATTATAAATATTGCTGCAAGGTGATTCTTTCATCTGAGGATCCCACGATAACAGTATTGTCAGTGTCTCAAAAGCCTTGGTTTGCAATTAATGATGCAAATAAAGACCATCTCAGCAAGTGCTTTTATTAATTTGAAAATGCAATGTGGCAAACATTATCTTAATTTTGTTACAAGAATAATTTATAACTTGCCAGCAAAAAGAGACAGCAAAAAAACATATTGTTTTTTGCCAAAATAAAAGCACTATAGTTTAACGTTTAAATGAAAAATAAATAAATAAATAAATAAATAAATAAATAAATAACATAAATTTGAGTAATGACGTTTTAAGTTGCTGCATCCTGTAATAACAATTGTAATTATAATAGTAATAATAATTCATACAAATATTTACAATTCATTTACAGTTCTATTTTATGTATTGTTTATAATTTGATTTATTATTATTAATAATAAATAAACTATTTGTAGTAATAAACGTGTAATAATGCATATTTTCATGGCTGGTAAAAGCATATTTATGGCCAGTAAATTTGCTAACCATTGGCACATGTGGCAAAATGTTACTTTTAGGCCTGGGAGTAAATATTATTGAATATAATGTGTCGGGGCTTCACAACATGTTGAATGGAAGCACAAAGACACATCTCTCTGGATGCATTCCTCATGAACCATAATCCATCAAGAGGATCTTCTGTGTTGCAAATGCTTTGAAAGGGTCGTTGAGCAAGCCTTCGCCCTCTTGCACTCCTAAGTGTGTGTGTTTATGTGTGTGTATGTGTGTGTGAGAACCGCAGCTGGAGGAAGATGCCACAGATCTTGTGGTGTAATGGAGACTCTCCAATACTGCAAGATAAGCAACTTGTTTTTTTTTTTCTTTTTGTGCATAGAATGCAAAGACCAGGACCCCTGTGGCCTAGTGTAGACTAGAGATAGGCTTTTAGATCTCATTCCTTTCCCATCTCTAATATCTAAAAGATTTGATTCCGATCGAACAGAGCTCTCTTTGGAGATTGAGCATATAGCTGTTGTTAATTAATATGTGTGTGTGGTGGGCTGAGGGGGCGGTAGACGACAGAATCTGTTGTGTTATTTTACAGGGAGTTGATGGATCCTCCCTGATGGGCTTTCAAGTTCTTAGCCAAGACAATAATGAGAATGTTTATCACTGCACGTGCACGAATGTCTCTCATATTGACAGCTCTGATTCATTCGTCCGCCCCCTCACTCCTAGAGGCAGGTTAAGACACCTTCTGCTGAAAAAGGGATGATCCCGATTTTGATATATTGAGAAAGCCATGCTAACAGACTGCTTAAGGTATGCCGCTGGGGTTCTGACGCATTGTTCATTGTTTCGCTGACATGGGATTGAATAATGACCTGTGGCGATGCATTTAATTTTGTTTTGCTGGAACTTGAAATAGAATGAAACTTGTGGCATTCTTGCGTTCTCAATTACGCTCCTTGTTAAACCACCATCGTCTCACCTCAGTGCTGAAAGCTGCTAAAAGTGCATGTGTGATTCTGTGAGATAAAGTTTCTCATTGTGACAAAACATGAGAAACTGTTTGTGATTAAGTGAAAGAACGTTTTTATGCGGGGAATTACGCTGTACAAGTTCATAAATGGCTGTCATCGCTGAGAAAAGCTCCCGGTGTCCAGAAACAAGACAGAGAAAGACGGATAGATGAAGAAAGCTATTTGAATAGCCTGCTGGACTTTGTGGCATTGGCAACATTGGAAAGTCTCTCTCTCTTTATCACTCTCTCTGGACCCAGAATCATGTTCTAGGCACGCAGCCCAGATATGAGTTAAAATCTTTGTGCTTCTCCAACAAAGAAATATTAAAGTCAAATCATAGGTAAATTATTTCCCGCTCTTGCACTTTGGGACGCAGTGACATCAATTTGTTATTTTGATAAAGGGCAGGAGCTGCTTTAAAACGGACCAGAGCAACACTTCATCATGGTCTGAGGGCTGCGTTGGAGAAAAGAATGTAGCTGTATGGGATCATTTCGAGGAAGGACAAAGGAGAAAGAACGCTTTTGTATTTGTGGTGTATGGGAGGATTGGCAAGAAAAGTGAAGAAGTTCTGATGGACAGTAAGGGCTAAAATGTCATGTCTCCACATGATGCCGAAACAGCACTGACCAGCTTCAGGCATGAAGCCTTCTGAATGTTTCCTGTTGTACCTGGCACCAACAGCAGACTCTTTAAATACTTTAGATTGTGAGGTAAAGTTGCCGTTGATTGGACTGAAAATGCAGCATTTTTTAGAGTAAAGTTATTGGGCCATGTTTGACAATGAAGCCGTCAAATGGCAACCAGGTGAGACATATGTGAACTAATTAGAGCAACCAGATCCTGATCAAATTTTGTTGCACATTCTCGATATAAAGTAGCCAAGCAACATCCCTTGTGTAACTTGTCCATCTATTACCACCTTAAGATCTGGGGAATTCGGACATTAAACATCTTCTTTAATCTAATCATGAATATTATGTGCAGTGTAGCTGAAAGAGACCAATAGCTACACTGTAAAACCCAAAAAGTTAAAGTAACTCGAACCGTTTGAGGAAACCGATTGCAACAACATTTGAGTTCAAAAACTAATCCTAATGAGTACTGTGAACTTAACCTATTTGAGTAAATGAAGCAATTTGAGCAGAGTAAAACTCAATAAATGAAGAGAACGCAATCCACCCGAGTACTGTAAAACTCAATAAGTTAAGGCAACTCAAACTGTTTGAGGAAACCGATCGCTACAAACCATTTGAGTTAAAAAATCTAATCTATATGAACACTGTGAATTTACTCCATTTAAGTTGAAGTAATGAGGTATTTCATTAACTCATTACCTTCAACACTGAGTTCAAAACTCTTTTCAAATGAGTAGAATTACCTTTCAGTACTTTCATTTCACTTGATAAAGTTGACTGTTTTACAGTGTATGTTTCCAACCAAAGATTGAAATTAAAGAGAACAAAATTATCACCGGTGCCAAATATCCAAAAGAAAAATGGAATTTGCTGCGGAGATACCAAATAGGGCAATGTGCACATCCGCAATAGTCACATCGCAAGAAATGCAATGTTGAGTCTGGATTATAGTTGAACAGGAGTCACAGAATTGTATTGAATTACTGTATTTATACAATTATATACAATTTAGAATTTTTGTATTGTTTCTAGACTAAATATCTTCATTTCAAAGTGAAAACAATTATTTTACTCACCCCACCAGTGGATCATTTCTCTTGTTTTAAAGGAAAACTTTTAACTTTGACTTATTTCATCTCAAGTCAAAACCAAAACAATATTTTTACTTGATCTAAGAATTTTCTGATATTTGGACTAGAAACGAGACTTAAATTAAGAAAATTAAGCAAATTAAGAAAAGTTTTTACTGCATTGCGATTATTCAATTTTCTACCAGAATACTGTTAGACTACCCAGAAAACCATCAAATAGTGCTATTTAAACCATCTTTAAAAACTGTATTCATATCGCAATATTTATCTCAGAAAAATAAAATATCCCAAAGTCAGATTTTTCCAATATCGTGCAGCTCAAGACAGTTCTGGAGGTATTAATACCAAATAACTTTGATGACATATGCAATGTCGTCAATCTGCTGTTTTGTCTATTAATGTCTGCCCCATTGCACCCATTTTATTATGTGATTTGTTGTAACCCGGTCATATGACTTTTTTGATGCGCATACTGGATTTTATTCAGTAAACGTGTTTCCATCATAGTTTATGCCCATTTTCCTTTATTGGATAAAAAGTTTATCTTATTCAGCTGTGTGCGTTGTGTGTCTTGGCGTTTCCATTAAGCATTTTTTTATACATTTTTAAAATGCGTATTAAGATAGGTAGATGGAAGCATAACTTTTGTCAGGTGATCATTGTCTGCAGCAATGTTCAGTTATGTAGCATGTGGCAAGGTTTTTGTCCACATGACCCAGGATTTCCAAGCTGAGTTTTGCCCGGTCATACTCCCTCCATCAGTATGTCATCATCCCACAGTACATTCTGCATCCATCATCTCCTCAGGTTAATAGCAGACATGTACTGTACATGACCATCCATATGGGTTAATTAGATTGTAACAGGTACATTTCTTCCATTGCTCCAAGGTGCATTTCCCACACTCACATATCCTATAGATGTTTTCAATGGTGGGCAGGGGTCATCATCAGACACTCTGATTGGTCCGTGTCTACACAGCCTTGTGGTGCAATAGCTTATCTGTCATGACACTTTTCTCTCATAACCGTAATTACAATTTTGTCTGACCTGTGCCACAGTAACCTTCTCTTAGGTCAGACCAGACCTCATACAGCTGCCCTTTATGCATTTACGAGCCAGGAGATGAAACACCCTATCACTGGTTTGTAGTTTGTTGTCCTTGAACTACTGCTAGTAAATTCTCACCACTGCTGACCAGGATTAACCCACAAGCCTTACCATTTCAGAGATACTCTGACCGAGTCACCTCACCATAAAAAACGTTGCCCTTATCAGAGTCACTCAGATTTTAATAGCTGCCTATTTCTCTTGTACCTAACACGTCAATTACAAGGACTGATTGTTTGCTTACCATCTAATATATCTATACTTTAATACATGGCCTTGTTAGGAGATGATCAACAATGTTCGCTTATTGTGTGACTGTTCATAATGTTTCTAATAATGCTACAAAATTACTTCATTCATTCATTCAATTTCCTTCGGCTTAATCTCTTATTTATCATTGGTTAGCACAGTGGAATGAACTACCAGAGATTGCAAAAGTACACAGAAGTACAGATACTCATGTTTCAAAAGACTCTGGTAAAAGTTGAAGTAGTGATTACACTTTTGTACTCAAGTAAAAGTAAAGAAGTACGGCCTGAAATATGTACTTAAGTAAAAAGTATTCATTACTCATTCATTTTCTTTTTGGCTTAGTCCCTTTATTTATCTATTTATTCCACAGTGGAATGAACCACCAACTTATCAAGCATATGTTTTTACGCAGCGGATGCGCTTCCAGCTGCAACTTATCTCCATACACACTCATTCACATTTATACACTATGGACAATTTAGCCTACCCAATTCACCTGTACTGCAGGTTTTTGGACTGTGGGGGAAACCGGAGCACCCGGAGGAAACCCACGCAAATGCAGGGACACAGAAACGCCAACTGACCCAGCCGAGGCTCAAACCAGCAACCTTCTTGCTGTAAGGCGACAGCACTACCTACTGCGCCACTGCATTGCCCAGTATTCATTGCTACATGTTTTAATTTCACTATAGGTAAATATCCGACTTCCTCATGTATCATCATCCTGACACACTCATCATGTTCATCATGTAGTTTTGCGGCTTTCGGATCAAAAACAATAGCTGTGTTTATACACTCTAAAAACAATTCTGTAGGCTTGTCTTTATATCTTTATAAATAATGACTTACATTTTACTTGGAATTCTGTCCAAAACAAATGGAATTTTTTGAATTTTATATTTGAATATGTTTTATTAAATATATAGAAAATATACGTGCTTTTGCTAAAATAAATACTTATTATATTTGACTGCAAACTTTTTATATTTTTTGCTTTGACAGTTCTCATACATAATCCGTTATTTTGTTTTTTTTTTCAGGGTATTGTAGATATTTTATTTAATGGATAAATATTAATTCTGTTATTGTACATTGTACATTTATTCTATGCTAAAAGCTACATACACAGACATGGCAACCTCCAAAACATGTGCATGATCTTTTATTCATGTGATAAATTCAGGATCTTTTGCATTATATTTTATTCATGAATTGCCCAGTATAGTTACTTTTGTTGTTGTAAAACATTTGTTAAAAAAATTAATTGAAGATTAATATGCCTATATGTAAAATCATATAGTCAATAAAAAATCTATAAAAAACACTGTTAAACAGCATAAATTCTGTATGAGGAAATATGAGCTCATCGGAAATAAAGGAAATTAATATCAATGCATAAAGTTTTTATAAAGTATTTGATTGTTTTTGTACTAAATGTACAAATCTTTATAAAAAAACACTTTTTTTTCCGCGGTATTAGATTGAAGGACCAGAGAACTTTACATGGCATATTGTTGAACTGCGAATGGTCTCTTGTTTACATGTGATCTGATCAAGCAAAATATGTCTTATTGCCATGTAAACAGGGCAGCATCAGTGATGTAAAATTCGCTGTCTTCCTCTGTCTCATCTGCATAGTCATCTCGGCCATCTCATAGTAACCTAATCTTCATAAACTAGCCTACATAAGGCACGTGATAGCCTTGGTTGAAAAAGCCACATACTGCAGCGCGCAGACACGCAATGACGAAAAATAGACTGACTTCATCAAAAAAAACACACTCAAATTGGGCAATGACAAGAAATTATATAGATAGCACCAACAAACACATGAAAACAAAAGTAACGAGCCCGATTTAAAAAATGTTAGGAGTACAGATATGTACAAATGTAAGGAGTAAAAATAAAAAGTTGTCAAAAAATTAAATGGAGTAAAGTACAGATACCAGAAAAATCAACTTAAGTACAGCAACAAAGTATTTGTACTTTGTTACTTCCCATCCCTGTGAACCACCAACTATTCCGTCATATGTTTTATGCAATGGATGCCCTTCCAGCCGCGACCCAGTACTGGGAAACAAAATTACTTGATACCTGAATAAATAGGCAAAAAATAACAGGGTTTTAAACAGTTTTAAAACGGTCATGAGTATTATCTAATTTGTGCATGTTTTTTTCAGCAACTTGAATTGATAAACTTTAAATCTATATTTGCATATAGTGAACATATGCAAATATTCAGCAATCCAGTGTAGACTTGCTGATTCGTGAAATGTTTTCTGTCAAATCTGATAATGTCCTTTCAAATGCCCTGAAGTTCTCGCTTAGCTTGTAGTTCTCTTTACTGTCATTTTTGATTTCACCCCCTCTGTGAGGAACAGAGAACATAACGGATCCATTCATATTTGCTTTGTCTCGTGGCGGATCCATTCTGATGTGCACTTTGACTCCTTTTCAGGTCTGAGGTGCGTTTTTATTCCCACCTTACACATATTACAGATAAACAAGAATCAAAGGTGTCGGAACTATAGGCTTCAGAATCAGATATATGTATATGTGTGTGTGTGTTCGTGGGTGTGTATGTTTGCACACTACAGGCCTAGACAGATATCTCTATGAATTAGGATTGGAGCCAAACAGAACAGTGCTGGGAAAGCAAGAGGACACGTCAACACTTGGCTATGACCTAATATGACTCTGTTTTGCTACATAGCAAAAAGTGGGGCAGTGGCTTTTGTACGCAACATGTGTCCTGATCAACATGCCAGTCTTGTGTCATTTGGTTTTATTAGTTATTTGCCTTTAAAAATGGGATTTGTGAGGTTCCCTTTGTGAGTTCTTGAAGAGATGTGTGCTTTAGCCTTACAATTATTTGGATGTTTTCGTACTTTTTACAGTGTGTCTGCTAATTCTCACACCGCTAACTATGTGCAATGCAGTGTACAATACCAAGGTTTATTAATATTTTTATTTTTTGACAGTTATTTTAGTAATTATTTTCTGTTTCTAAAGTATACATATTTTTAGGATGACAGTGATTGGGAAAATAATTTATTATTGAAAACATTTTGCCCAAGTAAATGGTAACCTTTTTGGTTTAAATATTTAATTATTAGAAATTTTAGCAGACATTTACTTGTAAAGACACATTTTTAAAAATATATATAAACATAAAATGTACATCTTAACAATAAGACATTTAAAAAACAATCACCAACAGTCATAACAATAATAATTAAACAAAAAATAAACATGCATTCCCTCAACCAGCACCCACCAGTGCTATCCAATGGTAAAAGTAGGTGCTAAAGCCATAGTAAACATATTAATCACAAGTTTGTAGAAAGGAAATAAAAGGGGACCAATAATTTTCAAATAGCAAACCTTGTCTATTAGGGTATACCTGATTTTTTTCCAGATTTTATGTACCCAGATTTAATGTCAGCTATAATTTAAGAGTTGGAACTTCTAGTTTCTTCCAAAACAAAAGCACAATTTTTTTGGCAGAGATCAACCCATATGAAACAAACTGTTGTTGTGTAAGTCTCAAAAATTCTTCAGAAACTCTAAATGTAATTAATATAGGATCTGGTTTAATCGGAATGTCTAATGTATCTGGAAGAAATTTGAAATATTTTGTTCCAGAAACTCATTTGGGATACATAACATAGGAATGAGACAGGTTGGAATCTAAAAACAATGGTAGGGCTGAGCGATTTAGCCTAAAATCAAAATCTCGATTAATTGAATGTTTTAACTCGATTTCGATTAATGGACGATTATTTTATTTATTTATTTATTTCACAAGTTTTGTACATATGCTCATGATACAAGTAAGAGATTTTTGAATGAAGGGTGCATTACTTGATTTAAAAATAATTGAAGGAAACACTCACTATTATTTATCGAACATCAACGTTGAACAACTGAAATTGAAACACACATGGCCTAAAACCAACAGTCACTTTTTTCTTATAAAAAACGTGAAAATAAATAACTTGCATTTTTGGGAACAAAATTTGTGTTAAATTTTTTATATTTAAAGTAGAAAATAAGCAGTTTTTCTTCTAAATAAAATAACTCTTGTAAATCCTGTATATTAATATAAATATCATTATAAATATTTTAAACTTGAGTCTTCTGTAAACAAATATTTTAATGTAAATAATAATTTTATTGTGATGGAAAATATGTCGTCTCTGGTGCAGCTTAAAAACCTCGTCAATGTAGTGCAAACTTGTAGTTATATTTTTTGAGAGGTACGGGGTCTACGCCAGACCATACCGGTGCGTTTGACGCAGAAGTATAGTCAGTCAGTCAGCACAAAACCTTAAAGGGTAAACAAATATCGCATAGCACTACTACTGTTACAGAAAAGTTTGCGTTGTTACAATTCACTTACCTTTTAATACGCTTTGGTGGGATTATCACCCGCTATTAAAAAAAAAAACATGACTGAATGTGTTGAGTGAGAATCTGTAATGTAACCGTGGCGGGATCAATTTTGGCAATGCATGGAAACCATGTATACTGTATACAGTTGAAGTGAGAATTATTAGCCCCCCTGTTTATTTCTGTTTAATGGAAAGAAGATTTTTTTTCAACACACTTCTAAACAAAGTTTTATTAACTCATTTCTAATAACTGATTTATTTTATCTCTGCCATGATGACAGTACATAATATTTGACCAGATATTTTTCATGACACTTCTATACAGCTTAAAGTGACATTAAAGGCTTAACTAGGTTAATTAGGTTACCTAGGCTGGTTAGGGTAATTAGGCAAGTTATTGGAATAAACACATATCGTCTAAAACCTCAAACCTTAGATTTTATAAGGTCTTCAAACTGTGACAATTTCTGACAATTTTAAGGAGATGTTACAAAGAGCCTCTTTCTTCTAATATGTATGTCATTTGTAGAAAGAAGACAGTCAGTCGGTGTGGAAATGGCGTTTTGTAAAGCTACTAGGAAGCATTGTTCACCACTTCTCGACTTTCAGAGAGAAGGATGAGAGCATTTTTAGTGCAGGCTTTGTTCTTGAGCTCAGTACGGGGCCCTGTTGTGGCATGACTCGGATTATGGAGATTAGCAGGCTAGCTGGTTATGTAATTGAATGTAACCGTGAGGAAAGCAAGGGAGAGAGAGAGATAGAAAGAAAGAAAGCGTGAGCGAGAGAGATGTGCAGAGAACAGCACTTCACCTTCATTCCACCTTTTTGTTTTGTTTTTTTGAGTGCTGCAAGGTCACAAAAGGGTCAGGCAGATTTTGGCTTCTTCTCAGTCTTTGTTGCTGAGGGGAAACACTGACTTCGAGAGTTCATGCACTCTCAGAGCCCAGGTCAAAGAGTTTCCGGCTTGCTGCATGTCTCAAAAATTATTCTCACCTCACTCCTGAGAAAGAAGTGATGAGTCTCAAAATATGTACAAAGTTCAGCTCTTTCAGAATTCATCTCCAAAGTTCATGGTTTGTGTCAAATATTAAGTCAAACTTAAGGTGAAATATTGATTTCATTCTGTTTTTGTGCGGTGTTAAATCGAAATTCAAATAAAAATGTGTAGGTGTGCTTTTGACAACTTTTCTTATTGGTGTATTTTTGCCTTCAGAGATTTGACATTCCTTCACATTGGTCCACTATTAGTGCTGATTAGGTTACCATTAATTCGTCACGATACTATACCAGCTGAAGTATCGTGATACCAAGTAGTATTGCGATACTGTAATTCATAACTCAAATTCATGAAATAAAGAAAAATGTCAGAAATACTATAATTGAAAAAGTATTCTCTTCACCTAAATGTATTTGTACCAACAAAAAATACATTAAAATCATGATACAAATTACACCAAACGAAATTCTTTACAAAAAGAGCATTTTTTTCCAAACAAACTTAGGCTATATGAAGGGTCAAAATTGTTTTAATGTTTCCTGTTGCTATTTTAGGTTTGTCATCAATTTTTTTTCTTTTTTTCAGTCTTATTAGGTAAGAATCCAAAGTAATCCAATGTTGTAGCTAAATCATATTGACAGGAGCAGAAATGAACGGATTCAGATTCGAACTGAAGCATCAGAAAATATGCAGTATGCTACCATAAAAGGCGCTGATTATACACAGTTTTTCAACCTTAGAAGTCTCCATAGACTATTAAAATAAAATGGTCTATTGTTGCACAAATGTGTGAGCATTAAGTGACTTTTCCACATGCAACATTATGTATTGTAGACAGACCGTTAATGACAATACTACCATTTACACACTACAGTGGCACCTCCAGTATTTTGGAGCCTAAGCATCACGATACTACCATAGTATCGGTAAACCATGCAACCCTAGTGCTGAGCACGACATGTTAAAGTTGGCAAGAATAAGAAGTTAGAATAGTTTTTCTTCCTTAGATTCAGTTTAAATGGCTTCTTGAATGCGAAAAACAAATTGACTTTTGGTGGATCGTTTACTGTTCACATATGTGCAGGCAAATTAGTAATTTGGAGTGGAGGGATACCTTCAGAATAATGTCATGTTGTTTATTCTAGAACTTGTGTAAACGATACACATGTACACTTTGCTCAAAGTGGTACTAATGCAATTAATAAGTAATAATAAGTCAAAAGATCCCTGTAGATGAGTGTCATTTTGTAAAGATATTAAGTTAATATAAGTTGATATTACTTAAAATACCAGGTTTTGGCATCAAAACTTAAGCAGGTGTGTTTAACTTACTCATTAGGCAGCTCTGAACTTAACATTTTAATTTCTTTAAATGATTCACCATGCCTCTGTTTAAAATGATTGGTTGCGCTTGAAATTCTGCATTGACAACAGCACTGATTGGTCGATATATGTTATATGGTGGTCATTTTGCTTGTGATGCTGAATTTTGCTGAAGCGCAGCAGGACAGAGGCACTACCTAAACCCATCTGACGAAAGAGAAAAGTTAAATTAGTAAGTAGATATTTAAATGCTTATATATATTTTTCTTAATTCTATACAAGCAGGGCTGCCTCAGAGGCGCAGTGGGTAGCACTGTCTGTCAGGTTGCTGGTTCAAGTCCTGGCTGGACCAGTTGGCATTTCTGTGTGGAGTTTGTATGTTTTCCCCATGTTGGCGTGGGATTCCTCCAGGTGCTCCGGTTTCTCCCACAATCCAAAGACATACGCTAGGTAAATTGGGTGAGCTAAATTGTCTGTTGTGTGTGTGTGTATGTCCTGGTTTGGGATTGAGTGTTGGAGCTAATGACCCACCTTGTAAAAATTAGATGTTACAAAACACCAATATAGTGCGGCTAAATATCAACTTCGACATAAACGAATATAAAAGTAAAGAATATAATAGCTGAAAAAATTTAAAGTTTATTCTGTTAGACATTTTAAGTTATTTGTACTTAAATGTTTAATTACAGATAACTTAAATGTTTAAGTTAATTCAATGAAGAGACCACGTTTGGTCACCTCAATTAATTGAGTTGTCGATTTCCCATTACTCAAACGAACTGAGGGAATCACTATCCTCAAGTCATTTGAGTAGTCTGAACTTATTAGGGTTTACAGTGAAGAAGCATCAATCTGAGTGACTGGATCTCAAGTTTTTGTTGGATAAACTTCCTGATATGGATAAATGATTTATAATAAATACCACAATATTTAATAAAAATAAGTATTGGCAGTTTTGATTTGATGGTGACTTGTTTTATCATTTTTTTTGCTTGTCTAAATATCGGTCATCTGCATTTTCCCAAAACACTCTCTGTAGAATGAAATCAGAACATTCTGTTCAACTGCTGTGAAGTTGTCTGCGGTTATGTAATGGCATAACCAGGTCAAACTGCCTTTCTCAAACAAACTATGCTTTATTTTGTTCATTTGTGGAGCGTTTAAATGATTAGCCTGTATTGTGGCTAATGGGCACATTTTAATGGCAGGGAATAGAGTGTTTACAAAAGTAATTTTGTTATTTGCTGTAACCGCTGTTCTTGCTAGTGGAACTCTTTACATAAATAGTTGAAACTGATATATTTCTCTCTAAGTGAGGCCAGTCTTTTGGTCTCTTCTCCCTAAAGCGAGAACAAAGACACATATTAGCCACAGGCATACAGGAATCGGGATTAATTGGAAGAGGTAGTCGATACAAGAACAATTAATGGTTTTTGGCTCTGACTGAAAGCCTCTTTGAGATGTGCCTGTTGTCCATCAGACAAATCAGCTCTTTAACGGATTTCCTTTGTGAGGACGTCGAGTAAAAACACAAGAGTTTAACCCATTCACGCCAACCGGAGGCTGCAAACTAGGCTGAATGAGAGCAAACTAGCCTAAAATTCAGTTCTCAGTCTTAAATAATTGAAATGATCTGTAACTGCCCCTTTTTAGGCTTATAAATTATGCATGCTGCTTGGAAGTAGAGTTAATTTGATTTGGGATATTCAGATCTGATCGTCTCCCATGGCACATTGAGACCAAAAGATTCCTAGATTCAGAGGGTAAGGGAAGACCCAGTTCATTTTCCCAGGATTCTCCAGGATTAGAACCGTGCTGTCAGAGAGCCGAAGCTTCAGCTAAATTCGATTACAGAACTAATGTAATTAAACCCACAGAGACACAGACAACGAGTGAGGCTCTGCTTTGGTCAACCAGCGTCCAAGACCCTGCAGAGGAACTGAAGACCCTATCACACCCTGCCTCACCTCTGTCATCATTTCCTAATTAACCACTCAGATTTGGAATAAGTCAAATCAGCTGTTTCCTTTTACTTTAGTGGCTTTTTCCATTGGCTGTGTTTTAATTCCGAGGCTTCACCCTCCAAAGTCCACAAAGGCCAAGCAGAATGTTGTGAAATGAGTCGGGTTATAGATCTTATCACCTTTCAACTTAATCATAATGTTTGAATTAGCTTTTTATAAAAGTGATGTTGAAACTTTCACATCTCATATTGTTAAAAGAACAGTTGTGTTATTATCATGTAAGATAAATATTGCAACCCCCCTATTGCCTTCAACATGTTGTTATTATTATTGATATCAACTTAGGGTGTAAATTGGATGTCTTATGATACCATATGATAGTGACACTCTTAGCCAGAGCTACAATATTTGTCGATACTTTAAAAAAATCTGCAATGTGATTTCGATTAGATTCAGTGGAGTATTGACCAATATATCACTATTAAGATATAATTATGTGTCTTATTTAGAGCCAGTGACATTTTTATTAAATCACAAATGCAACCACAGCATATTGCACATTCATACACAACAACAAAAAAATACACGTTTAAAAAGAATATTGAAAATAAATAGAGTAAAACTTGACAAAAATAATACATGATTCGTAAATGTGTTTTAAATTTCTTAAATGTGCAAATCCAATTACAAAACAACAGAGCTGAGGTATTCTAATCTAAAAATATATTCACTTAGAAAATTACATCTTTTTTTTCCTCAAATGCAAACTATTTCCAAACCCATGATATGACAGCTGATGTTTTAATTTTTTTTTATCTGCTTTATTGTTGCGTTGTGATGTGGCACAAATGCGAATGGTCTGGTAAGTATAATAGATAATGCATACTTTAGCGGAAATACATAGACAGACGTGAAGGTATAGATAGTGTCAAAATAAAAGTGCTTCTTAAAAATATTTGTGGAGGTTTCGGTAACATCGATACGTCATATCATTTGTCATTTGACCAATATGTTTCAATATCAATGTATCGTTACATCTCTATTATCGCCTTTATTACATGACTCTCTGGAGTGCTTGATTCTGATTGGTCAATCGCATCATACTAAGGTATGTTATTCCCAGATAACAACCACTGAAACTAATAACAGACTCATCCACATTCTTCGAGCCGTCTTGACTGTTAAGGAATACATTTTATATGCTTATCTTAAACCGTCTTTCGAATGAGATGTTAAACCGAGGTCCTGACTCTCTGTGGTCATTAAAAATCCCATGGCACTTCTTGTAAAGAGTAGGGGTGTAACCCCGGTGTCCTGGCTAAATTTCCTGTGGCCTCTCTCGCGTCATCCAAGTGGATGCTACACACTGGTGGTGGAGACCCCCCTCGTGATTGTGAAGCGCTTTGGGTATATGGCCATACACAATAAATGCACTTATAAATACACACATTACATTACATTACATTATCTGTCACGCTTGTGTTGTTGACTCTTTGGCACCATCTTTGCAACTGAATAATAAATAAGTTAGACTTCATTTAATTGTTTTTGCTTTAAAAGCTTTACATTTAATTAAAGAGTTAACAAATTTTTACAGCTCAGATCAAGGTTTTGTGTCTAATTGTTTAGTTATGTGGCAAGTAGCCGTGTAATAAGTGCGATTGTTCTTGACTATCCGGCTAGATGTCCATTATACTTTACATATCAGTTATCAGCTTTTAATTATAAAGTATTATTGGTATCAGCCAGAATTTTCATACTGGTGCATCTCTAGTTTTGCAGCAGAAAGCCATTGTTCTCTATGGGATTTCCCATTGTTTTTTAATATTTAATTTCATTTTCAAATGTAAATTACACAACCTTATATTGCAATAGTAAAATGAATGATCAGAAATATGCACTACTGTCTAAAGAGATGCATTAAAACGCAGCTGACGTTTCATCAAGCCCTTAGTCCTTACTGTTGTTTGCTTAGACAAGCTTTCACAAAATGTCCAATAAGAATGATTTATTCAGTAAAATGTGTCCATAAAGTTGTGGAAATTTAAGAGATTTTATTCTTACATGGCCTAATAGAAGGATGTGAGATGCTGCAAAGCATTTTAACTGCTTTTATTGTTAAATAATTGATTTAATTACACAACAGCATCGTTAAAAAACTGTGGAGACTGCAAAAGTGATATTATGTAGTTTCATTTGGGACTGAGGGCTGACACATAGACCCATCCATGATGTGCAATTCTCCAGATTTATTTGAATACAAGGCAAAAAATATTACTTCTCTGAGTTTCATCCCGGTTTTTCCTATCTTTTAGGGTTTACAATGTAGAAATGTTTATAAAAATGAGCATAGAAAAGATCAAATGGCCTTTTTTACTTGAGTCTTGGGAAATGGTCAATGGATAAAAAAAAAAAAACAAGCAGATATGTTATTTTCTTTTAAAAAAAAAGTTTTTGGTCTTGCTCTGAAGCATGTGCTCATGTTGGGTTGTCTTATAGTCATCTATTATTAATGTGCTTGTAAATGCTGAGCTATTGTTTTTCTATTGTTCTGTTGTTTTATGATTTGAAAATGTAAATTCAGCATGTTTTGCCTATAGATCTGGCTGCTGTTTGAAAGGTGAATATTTGATTTTAGATGCAGTGCTGTAGAGCTTCACTAGATTTAGAGTAGCTTACTTTTATTAGTATGAAACAAAAAACTTATTGCAACATATTTCTCTGAAATATCTTTTTTGACATTTTCTGATACATTTAAGATAAGGAAAGTAATAACTTGCTGTAATTTATATTGGAGTATACCTTCTAGTGATTCTTTTCACATAAAAGCATTTTCTATTTAGAGATCAAATTCTGGCTAATATTAGCAAGCTGATACTATTTATTTAGTTTAGTGATGTTAACCAAAAGGCCAGTACAATCATTTTATTTTAAAATAACTATTAAATTTACATGATTTTAGACTTTATTTTTTCTCTACAGCCACATATTCTATATCGAAAGCCTTTAAGTATTTTATATTTGCTTTTATTTTCTATTGCATAACATCTATTTCTCCATAGTTTGGATTCTATTGCTATTATTATTACATTATTTTGTTATTGTTGTTACTATTTCAAGGTCACGAGTGGGTGTATTAGCATTTCACTGCATATTATGCTGTGTATGACTCTGTATGTGACAAATAAAATGTTTTATTTACTTTTAAGCTATTATAAAACTGTAAAATTCACATATAGTTCAAAATTTATATTGTTTGTTAAATTTTCTAGTCAATTATATTTACTTAAGTGAATTTAACAGTATTATTATTTTTAAGATTGATTGTACATGACCAGGTCATCTGCTCAATTAGATAGAAATGAATATTCACAGTAAATCGTTGATAACCAGTTTGGTAGAGATATATTTTGTTTGATGATCATATGAGCGAAACAGATGAATTACAGTATCCAAATACACTTTCATTCTTCTGTGTATTTAAACTGTGAGATTAAGTTTGCACGGCAGTCACTGAGCACCCTGTATAGGCTTTACAAGATCACCGCTATCAACCTGATTGAAAACGTATAAGCGTATAAGCTGTGATTGGCTGTGCTTAACTGTAACAGTTGGTTCACCAGGTGTGCATCCCGTTCAGTAGGACTGAGAGGTGTGGCTCGGCTGTTTGTGCAGAGAGAGAGGTCTAAGTGCACTGCTGTGTGTGTGTGTGTGTGTGTGTGTGTGTGTGTGTGTGTGTGTGTGTGTGTGTGTGTGTGTGTGTGTGTGTGTGTGTGTGTGTGTGTTTGTTTTTATTACATGGTGGGGACCTCAGCATGTTAGCACACTCACAAAGTGGGGACCAAAAACATAGTGGGGACCGTACGCCTGGTCCCCACTATGTTTTGCCTTTAAAAGACTCAGGGGGCGTTGCTGATATGCCTAGTGCTGTTTTTTTCATTGATCCCCACCTTGACCAATCACCTGATTTGAGTGTGTGAGTGTGTGTCGGCGCACTGCTCTATAGCGCCCCTGTAGTCGGATGGCGGTACTGCACCCTCACACACACTTGGCGCAATATACACACTCTAGCTATTGCACATGCGCAGATCTCCTGAATAAATCCGACTTTAATTAACTTAATTAAGGTCCATCAAATTAATCGAGGTTTGCGGGTAAGTTAGAATGTTTTTCATCATCATAATGTAATAAAATCGGTTATATGACGAATATTTCTGTTGCATACTTTTGACAGTTATCAGGTAAAGTTACATGTTTTAACTAATTTCCTGGGTGTTTTAATCGATGTTGTTTCAAATTACGTATTAATAAAACATTGATAAGACACAAACTACAGTTCGGTATGTAATTTAACTTGTTTACACGAGTAAAAGTTACTCGCGCTAATGTGCTAACGTGCTAACTGCCCGGTGCTGCGCGTGAATCAGAGGCCGGAGTGGAGTGCGTGAGCCGCGGCCGGACGGTCACCACGCCCCGGGCGGCTAAATGGATCGACGGAGGATAAAATCATTAAAAGATGCGGAGAAACACATCACCAGCTCCACTGACAAGACCCATTCACTGGAAACCGATTATATAGAAGGTTACTAAGTATGTTTTCATAGTTTTTGTATCGTACTTTTAAAGTGGTTAAATGTACAATTGCTTTGCAAAAATCCAAGCCTTTTTAAACATTTAATCCTCAAATAACACTATTATATACTATTTATACGTTACTGTAGTAATATAGAGATTATAATTAAAATGTGGAGCCATCTGGTCCTAGAAATATACTTAATTTATTCTATGATGTTTAGAAAAGTTTTATTTAAGATGAATAATTATAATAAACTCCAACCAAGTGTAAAACATACATAAAAGTACATAAATGTACATTGTGTGTGCGTGTTTCATTTATTTATTTATTTACTGTCACCTGGTAGCCCTTTACAATGAAAGGTTGAATTAGTTAATGCTAGTTAATGCATTTACTAACATGAACAACGAATAATACTTTTATTACAGTATTTGTTCATGTCTGTTAAGTTTAGTTAATGGAAATAAAGTTGTTCATTATTAGTTGAATACGCACAGCATTAACTACTGGTAACAAGCATGAATTTAGATTTTAACAATGCATTAGTAAATGTTGAACTCTAATTAATAAATGCTGAACATGCATTGTTCATTATTAGGTCATGTTAGTAAGTACATAAACTAATGAAACCTGATTGTAAAGTGTGACCTGTAAACGATTGAAGTGGAAAAAGTTCATTAAAATTGTCCTATGAAAAAAGAACAGGTGTTCAATAGTATTAGAACAACTTTGAGGAAAGGTTCTGATCCACTTCAAAAGGTTCTGTATTATAATTCACACACTGAGAGAGGATGCTAATGTGAGGTTTTTGTCATTTTGAGCGCTATATGTTTCATTAATATCTTTTAGATCAGTGTTTGCATTGTGCACATTTATTAAAGGAAGTTTTGTGGTTGAGTACAAGATGATAGAGCTTGTGGAAGCAGAGCATAGATGAGATATTAATCAAAATACTGTCTTTATGTTTGACTTTAAATGGTAAAACAAGAAGAGGTGGTTAAGTGTTTTCCCCCTTCAAATGTACGTGTATATATTATAATCATTGTGTTTGTATTCATGTCATAGTTTAGCTTTTTCTTATTGCTATGAGAGAGCATAATTAAATATGTTATTTGCTTTTTTCTCTTAGTTTTGCGGCATTGATGCCGCTCGTGGACGGGACCCTCGGCCGGCTGGTGAATGATAACCATCTGCACCCAAACTGCACTGTCAATAAGATTGTTGTTCAGAGAATACCTCATTTGTGCCTTTTTGCAATCAGGGACATTTCCCTGGAGAGGAAATAACTTTTGACTATGGCGCATGTGATTGGCCTTGGAGAAAGGTTTGACAATTTTTACCACCTATATACATTAATCTTCAATACATTCAGCAAGCTAAAAGTTTGTATTGTTAATATAGATTAAGGGTAAATCTGTAAAAAAATATAGAGTTTGCATTATCCATAAGAGATAATGAAATCAATCTCTTAATAACTCTTCTTGCCTTAATGAGTAAAAAAAAAAGTTCAAATAATTGGATAATGCTTTACTTTTAAGGGGGTTCATAAGACTGCCGTGAAACCTTTATAGTCATGACATGACCCTGTATAACAAAGCTGTTTTTAATAGCTTTCATTGAAGGATAACCATATGACTGCAGAAGAGAACTGCTCCCACAACTCTCTGATGAGGTATGGTTATTAGATTATTATTAGTTGTAGTAGTTGTTGCTGTTGTTGTAGTAGTGCATTTAATTGTAATTATTTAACTTAATCAAAATATAGCAATGAAACAGAGAGTGTGTCCTAATTGGTGAACTTATGCACTAGTGTAACATTGTGGGGACCAGAGGCATGTTAGAGAAGCTGTGAAACACACTTAGTCCTGAATACACACACAGTGAGGTCTGACATAGTGTGGACCGGGACCCTTGAGTACTGCTGTCTAACTAATATTTTTGTTTTTTATATTCAGCTGTTATTGAAGAATGACCAAATGACAGAACTGCTCTGCTCCAGTAGGAGGCCCACAACTCTCTGATGAGGTATGGTTATTGTTGTTATTGTTGTTGTTGTTATTATTATTATTATTATTATTAGTAGTAGTAGTAGTAGTAGTAGTAGTAGTAGTAGTAGTAGTAGTCGTTGTAGTTGTTGTAGTAGTGCTTTTAATTGTAATTATTTAACTTAATCAAAATATAGCAATGAAACAGAGTGTGTGTCGCCTATTGGTGAATGTATGCATTAGTGTAACATTGTGGGGACCAGAGGCATGTTAGAGAAGCTGTGAAACACACTTAGTCCTGAATACACACACAGTGAGGTCTGACATAGTGGGGACCGGGACCCTTGAGTACTGCTGTCTAATTAATTGTTTTTTATATTCAGCTTTTATTGAAGAATGACCAAATGACAGAAGAGAGAACTGCTCTGCTCCACTAGGAGTCCAAACAACTCTCTGATGAGGTATGGTTATAATAATAATAATAATAATAATTATTATATTAGTTGTAGTAATATTAGTAGTAGTTGTTGTAGTAGTGCATTAATTGTAATTAAATACTTAATCAAAATATAGCAATGAAACAGAGAGTGTGTCCTAATTGGTGAACGTATGCACTAGTGTAACATTGTGGGGACCAGAGGCATGTTAGAGAAGCTGTGAACACACTTAGTCCTGAATACACACACAGTGAGGTCTGACATAGTGGGGACCGGGACCCTTGAGTACTGCTGTCTAATTAATATTTTTGTTTTTTATATTCAGCTTTTATTGAAGAATGACCAAATGACAGAACTGCTCTGCTCCAGTAGGAGGCCCACAACTCTCTGATGAGGTATGGTTATTATTGTTGTTGTTGTTTTTGTTGTTAATTATTAGTATTATTATTATTATTATTAGTAGTAGTATAGTAGTAGTGGCTTTAATTGTAATTATTTAACGTAATCAAAATATAAAAATGAAACAGAGTGTGTGTCGCCTATTGGTGAATGTATGCATTAGTGTAACATTGTGGGGACCAGGCATTTAGAGAAGCTGTGAAACACCACTTAGTCCTGATACACACACAGTGATGGTCTGACATAGTGGGGACCGGGACCCCAGAGTACTGTGTCTAATTAATTGTTTTTTATATTCAGCTTTTATTGAAGAATGACCATAGTGACACAAGAGAGAGTACTTCCGCTCCAGTAGGAGTCCAACAACTCTCTGATGAGGTATGGTTATTGTTGTTGTTGTTGTTATTAGTAGTAGTAGTAGTAGTAGTAGTAGTAGTAGTAGTAGAAGTAGTAGTAGTAGTTTTTGTTGTGTAATAGTAGTGCTTTTAATTGTAATTAAATAACTTAATCAAAATATAGAAATGAAACCCTGTGTGTCCCCTAATTTATGAACGTATGCACTAGTGTAACATTGTGGGGACCAGAGGCATGTTAGAGAAGCTGTGAAACACACTTAGGTCCTGAATACACACACAGTAAGGTCTGACATAGTGGGGACCGGGACCCTTGAGTACTTGCGGTCTGATTAATTGTTTTTTATATTCAACTTTATTGAAGAATGACTATATGACACAAGAGAACTGCTCTGCTCCAGTAGGAGTCCAACAACCTCTCTGATAAGGGATGGTTATTATAAAAATAAAAAAAAAAAAATAATTATTATTATTAGTATTATTAATATTATTATTAGTTGAAGTATTGTATTTAATTGTAACTAAATAACTTAATCAAAATATAGAAATGAACCGAGTCTGTGTCCCCCTAATTTGTGAATGTATGCACTAGTGTAACATTGTGGGGACCAGAGGCATGTTAGAGAATCGGTGTTAAACACTTAGTCCTGAAAACAAACACAGTAAGGTCTGACATAGTGGGGACCAGCGGTCCATTCTTCGTACATGTATTACTCAATTAGCTGGATTTGGTTATTGACATTTTGACACGATTCGTGATAGATTCATTTCTTCAAAACTCATCCGAGCAACAGGTCTTGAGCTCAAACCTTTTCTGGAGCAGCAGCTTATTTCACATAAACAGGATTAGATCTTGTCATTTCTAGAAAAGGTGATACTGAAAGTATGTACCGAATGCTGTTTTTTTTTTACAGTAGTAACTGGGAAAAATAGTAAAATGGGTATAAAATAATTATATATACGAATTGTGTGTGTATGTGTGTATATATATATATATATATATATATATATATATATATATATATATATATATATATATATATATATATATATATATATATATATATATATATATATATATATATGAGAAGAAAAGAACTGCTCTGTTCCCACAACTCTCAGTTTTTCTGGGACTTGAAAACAGACGCTTGGCAGATTTGAGACATTTTTATTTGCAAACATATATCACATTGTTTTAAATGATGTATTTTTGTGTGGGTTACAGTGAGAAAGTTACAGTGGATCGTGTTTTTGGAGGAGGTGAAGTCCAATCTAAAAGGTAAAAATATTATTTATTTTTCTGATCAGAATATTTCTTATTTCAGATTGTTTATTTTTATTATGATATGTATGAGCTGTGTTTGAAAACTATTTTTAAACTATCATCACAACCGCTTTTACCCATTTAAAAAAAATAACACAAAATCAAATTAATAGCATTTTGGTAAGCTTTATGCAGAGAAGTCAACTCTCAGACTTGATTTTACTTTCAGAGTCCCCTCAAGTATCATCACCATGGTACAGTGTCTGTGAAGATAGTGAAGCAGACCCAGCATTCACAAAAAAAGAGAGGTGTGATCATTTAAGCTAATTTGTGACTGACTTGTGTTATTGTACAAGTCCAAATGCACAAGCTCATTTACATAACATGCAGGGTAAAACAGGGCAGGAGCACATTACTTGTATAATGATTTCAGTACAGTTGCACTTGATGTCCCATTTCAATGTTAGTTAAACAATATTGCTAAATACTTTGGGAAAATATACTAATTGCATATCTGGTTAAACTTATTTTAATAGTTCACTTTACTACTACTACAACTACTACTACTACCTACAAGTAACTGCAACTACTTGTCAACTAACAGCCATTAGACTGTCTGTTAGAATCAACACTGCTAATGCTCTACTAAATTCATATGAAAGTTAGTCATATTGTACTAATTTTGACCCTAACCTAACAGTCTGCTATACTATTTACTGAGACCAATGAGAGTCAGTTTTATTGAGCTAACCTTAACCTAACTGTCAGCTAATACTCTACACTCTAAAATTATAGATAAATAAATAAGTAGTAATTAGTAAATTAGCAGTTTTCCATATTTTGTGATTCATGTTTTTATGAAATCAGTTTATTTCTGCTTTTGAATTGCATTATGGTATCTTGATCTTTCCTCCAACAATTTTTAATCTTGAAAAGTAAAAAAAAGTGACTTTTTGTTTGGGTTGGTGTTGTATATTATGCTACAGAAACCTTGTAATAAACTGCCAGTACGTTTCTGTAAGACTAAAGACTTATTTCTCTAGATAATATTTCTTATACATTATATTATTCCAAACTACTAAAATGTCAATAAAAGTCACTTTGTTGAACTGTAGAGTTGAATTTTCAACATTAGAAGTCCAGAGAGCAGAGATTAACATCCCATAATGCAATTCCACCACCACAAATAAACAAAAAACACTTGTAAATCACAAAATACAGAAACTGGTAATAAACATGTTTTACAGTGTAGTGTTTGAGCTAAACTTAAAACTAACAGTCTGCTTATACTCTACTGATAATCAGATGAGCGTTAGTCTTACTGAACATAAGACTAATGCTTACTGAAGTATTTTTTTAAGCTCCATCCTAAGTATTTTTAACAAAAGGCAAACATATTTTTCTAGCATTTTCTAGCACAATATTCATAAACATTACAGCACATGTTGTAAAAATGACTGAACATTTATGTAACTAAAACCACTTTTATATATTTTTACCACCCATAGGTCCCATAAGGAGAAGACCCTGGAGCAAACAGGAAGTACATGCTGTGGTGAAAGCTGAACCATTAGTTCTAAAAACCAGAGATTGGTCAGATTTGGATTTTCATATTAAAAACTGAATCTTGTCTCTTTAAAGAGAAATCTGGGTAACACTTTTATAGTAACTACACACTATAAATCATTTGTTTAGCACTAACTCGACATTAATAGACTTTAGTAAGCAGTTTATAAATACAGCTACAAATGCTGTGTTCTTGACTTGACTTGATTGTATTTTCATGCTTTGTTACTGATTTATTTTTCATTACTAAATTAAGTATTGCATTATTTACAACCATTTGTACAAAAGGGTACTTGGTGGTTTTTAAGATCACTCAGAATGAGTTAGTAAATGATTAATAAACTATTCAATTTGTACATGTTATTATTCAGGCATATAGTAACCTTGTATGTTAACAGATGCTTTATTAACACAACTTCATGCAGTTTTGTGACCTAATCTAGTAAGGACCATTTATAGTTTATAAATTACTTATAAATGACAATTAAAGGCTCAGTATCTAATTAGGAATAAATCTTAAACAATCTTACTGAAAAAAATACTGTAAAGTTTAAACATTGCTAAATATAACAATATTCACTTAAGTTTTTCTTGATCTATCTATCTATCTATCTATCTATCTATCTATCTATCTATCTATCTATCTATCTATCTGTCTGTCTGTCTGTCTGTCTGTCTGTCTGTCTGTCTGTCTGTCTGTCTGTCTGTCTATCTATCTGAATCACTATCCTTTTCATTTATTTCTTTTTTTTCAGTTTAGAATATAGCTGAGATTTTAATTTATAAGGGATTTATAAAGTATAAACAGTCCTCATTTAAGATTAGCTCCTAAACTGCATGAAGTTGAGTTAATAAAGCATTTATTATCATACAGAGTAACCATTACTATATTCCTGATTAATAAGATCTATAAATGTTGGGTAACACTATAATAACTGCACACTATGAATCATTTATGAACATTAGCAAATAGTTAATTCATCGTTTGTTAGCATTAACACTACATTAATAGACATTAGTAAGCAGTTTACAAATTATATTTATAAATATTTTAAATTACAAATATTGACTTATAAGCACATTTATAATGTGCTTAATTGTGTTTTCAATCCTTGGTAAATAATGCAACACTTAATTTAGTAATGAAAAATACATCAACAAATCAGATATTTAAGAGTAGTTGCTGTTTTAAAACTTTTGACATTAACATTTAACATTAAATTAACATTTATATCTTATTATTCAGGCAAATTACAAGTTATTTTGTATGTTAATAAATGCTTTATTAACTCAACTTCATGCAGTTTTGTGAGCTAATCTAAAGTGAGGATTATTTATGCTTTATAAATCTCTTATAAATGACAATATAAAGCTCAATTATATTCTAAACAGGAAAAAAGAAAATAAATGACTTTATTCATTTCTATTCATTACAAGATACACAAATGAAACTGTATCAAATGAAAAGTAAATCTTTGCAATCTTGTCTAAATATAAAATTGCTTTACACTATCAATATCTCTAAATAACATTGAAATGTATCATAATATATTGTTAAATTATTATATTGTTGTTTTATCAAATGATGTTGTATTTCGACACTCCTGTTATTCAGCAATGTTTAAACTTTACAGTAATTTTATTTTTTTAGATACGATTGCAAAGATTATTATTCATTTGATTCTGAGCCTTTAATTGACATTTATAAGGGATTTATAAAGCATCAATATTCCTCACTTTAGATTAGGTCACAACACTGCTTAAAGTTGAGTTAATAAAGCATTTATTAACATGCAGAAAAACGTATTATATACCTGAATAGTAAATATATTAATGTTCATTTAAATAGTATATTAATCATTTATTTACTCATTCTTAATGATCTTGAAAAACACCAACCATTCTTAGACAACTGGTTTGTAAATAATGCAATACTTCATTTAGTAATGAGAAAATAATTATAAACAATGTAGGAAAACACAAACATTGAGCTTATAAATGAATAAATGAAGAATACTGCATCTGTAGCTGTGTTAATAAACTGCTTACTATTAATGTAGCGTTAATGCTTAACAAATGATGTCTATTTTGAGTTTTGGTGGCTTGGTTATATGATGAAGGTCTCTGTGCATGTGTGGGGTTCAATTCTTTATAAATATATTTTTAAGTAGTTTTAATGTTTAATGTTTTTTTCAAATAGTTAAAATACAACAATATAGAACATACTGGTGGGTTTTAATGGTTTACCCAAAAATGTGAATTATATTATTAATTACTTGCCCTCATCTCTCTCTAATGCCCTGAGACCTTCGTTCATCTTCAGACACAAAGGAAGATACCCTAGATGAAGTGCAGGAACTCCTCATCCTGCATAGACAGCAAGGGTCCCGAGACCCAAAAACATAGTCAAAACATTCCATGTGTTTTCAGTGGTTTAAATAAAATTAAATGGAGCTCAATGAACAATTTTGTGTGGCAAAATAAAATAAAATTCTGTTCTGTCAGATGAGTATGGGTATGGGTATGTGTTTACTACAGAGAGTATGACGCTTGCGTCTTGCATTGCTGGGGGCTACAAAAATGTTCCTGGAGCTTCACATGATTACAGAACCACTGAAGAGAAGTAGCCTGAGCAAAATTGCAATTTCAGCAAAGAGCGCAGTTTTCAGCAGCTGTATCAGTCCCGATGCCCTCAGTACATTTTTTGCAATAGCATTGAAGCCACAGGACTGTTTTGACAATGTTTAGTCTTTTCTGGTCTTTGAGTGTCTCAGGACCACTGCTGTCTATGGAGGATGAAGAAACCCTCACATTTCATCTAAAATATCTTCATTTGTGTCTGAAGATGAACAAAGGTGTCGAGGGATTGAAACAATGTGAAGGAGAGAAATTAATAACAGAATCTTCATTTTGGGGTGAACTAACCCTTTAATACTGTTTGCTTTTGCACTTAACTAAATGTGTACGCAGACATGGAAGAGTTATGTGGAAGCTTGTTATACCCAATGAGAACTGCTTTTAGAGAGTTTTATACCTCTATGAGTCATGAGGTGTTATGAGTTGTTACAAATGTTTTCATGGATTTTGATTTTACTACTAAAGGTTTTGTGAAAATTCTTTATAATAAATATAACATTTATTGAATCTATACATTCTGGACCATTTCCTGTTTGGATCTTGAGGTTCCTTCTCTATTCAAATGACATTTTTTATAAACTGACCTGCTCTTTTAATGAAAATTCTAAAAGAGTGTACTGTCAAATTACTTGATTGAGGTTTAAAATTTAATATTAGAATAGGTGCTGATCTGATCCCCACGTTTCCTAAAAAACGGTAATGTGTGTGTAGACCTGGTCCTTACTTTGACTCAAAACAGGTAATGTGTGTGTAGACCTGGTCCTTACTTTGACTCAATACCGGTAATGTGTGTGTAGACCTCGTCCTTACTTTGACTCAATACCGGTAATGTGTGTGTAGACCCGGTCCTTACTTTGACTCAATACCGGAAATGTGTGTGTAGACCTGGTCCTTACTTTGACTCAATACCGGTAATGTGTGTGTAGACCCGGTCCTTACTTTGACTCAATACCGGTAATGTGTGTGTAGAGACCCGGTCCTTACTTTGACTCAATACCGGAAATGTGTGTGTAGACCTGGTCCTTACTTTGACTCAATACCGGTAATGTGTGTGTAGACCCGGTCCTTACTTTGACTCAATACCGGTAATGTGTGTGTAGACCCGGTCCTTACTTTGACTCAATACCGGTAATGTGTGTGTAGACCCGGTCCTTACTTTGACTCAATACCGGAAATGTGTGTGTAGACCTGGTCCTTACTTTGACACAATACCGGAAATGTGTGTGTAGAATTGGTCCCCACTTTGTCTAAAAATCGTTTGTGTGTGTGGCGGACCCCACTTCTACACAATACCTGAAATGTCCCCACAAGTGACCACTGTGTCATGTCTAAAAAAAATTTTGCGGAATTTCCATAATCTGACGTGATTTTACGGAATAGTTCGTGTTTTTGTGTGGCAAACTATTTTTTTTATGTCTCTAACATCATCAGAAAGGGGGGGTCCCCATTATGTAGCCATCGTGACAGGTGACCCCCACAATGCACAAAAACAAGTATGTGTGTGTGTGTGTGTGTGTGTGTGTGTGTGCAAGAGAGAGAGGGCAGAAGGGGTAATAACTTGAGGTTACCTGAGGTAACTGTGTCATTGTTTGCAGACATCACATGGTAGAATCCAAAGCAGTTTCTTCATGGTTCATCTGTGGCCATTGTCCCGGGACCTGATGTGACAAGGGGCGTCTGAGGTCTTATAAGGATTTAGTCCTGCACATGAAGGGCCCACTGATTAACACATTTAGTTCCGGGGGTTTTGTTTTTATATAAACACTACTGCTATTTCATTAATCTTATTAAATATATTTCTTTTTGTGTGTGTAAAAAAAATCCATGTCAAACTCGGCAGTCTGCTTTGAGTCATTTTCAGAGGTTGTTCAAAATTGACATGAATAGGATTTTATTTTATTTAACTAGTTGAAAGTTGAATTTAATTAACAACAGCAGCCCAAACAGAACACAATGGTCAGGTTCTAGATGAGAACATTCTTTAATTTTCTCTTTAGGGAGATACATTTTTAATAAAACCTAATAAACCTTGATAATCACACATTTTGCAAGCTCTAAAGTTGGTTGTATATATAATTTTTGCTCTCATTTAGGTTTTTTTTTTTTTTAACAAGAGCTAAGGAAATTACTGAGAGCGAGGGCTGTAAAACATTCAAACCTCAATATATGTAACAGTTTAAACTCTCAGACCGTTTATCAAGCTATAATTCAAAATTTATCTTGACAGTACTTTAGGGCGAGTGTCCACCGAAGAGTTTTTCAGTGTTTTTCAATGAGATTGCTGTCGCTGCTGCTTTTTAGAAAGCCAGCAGCACAGCGAGGCACTAAGTGTCATTTTCCGAAGTGTATTTATTTAAATGCTCAGACAGTTGGAGAAGTGCTTTTGGAATGATACTGGCATTTTCAGATGCACAAAAATAATTCGATGAAAACGTGCCCTTTGATGCTATTTTAAAACTTTTTTATTTGGGTATGAACACTTTTTTGAGTAAGAATTTTTACATGTTTAATTTGAATTCTGCTACTTTAAATTCACTTTCTAATTCTGAATTCAGTTCGCTTTGTTCAGTCTGGTAAATTCCCAGGGATTATAACTATAAAATGTATTCCTTGTATGTATGTCAAAGCATATATGCAAATATAATAGACAGTAATTATTTAAAAGATGCATTAACTGAAGGGTCAATTTAAGAAAACAATTTAAATTTAAATATTTTTTTTAGCTGAGATATATAAGTATAATGTAATTCAGGTAACATTGTCTTCATCAAAAACATAATAAATCATCTGATTAAAGGAAGTACAAATCAGTCCCTCCATAAGTTTTGCAAAAAATCTTTATTAGTTTATTTTATATTTGCACCCTAAAATGACACCCTTTTTTCCTCAAAACATATTGTTTTGCAAAACGTTTTGCTGTAAAAACACACAAATCTTAAAATTGTATTTTTTGGAGCCTCTACAGTGAAAAAAAAAAATTCATTGGATTTACTAAGTTTTTTAATGTAAGTGGTTGTATACAGTTTACATACAGTAAGCTGAATTTAAACAAACAAATTAAATTTAGTAATGTTCAACTTAATTTGTTTGCTTAAATTCAGCTTATATAGTATAATATTGGCAACGCAGTGGCGCAGTAGGTAGTGCTGTCGCCTCACAAGAAGGTCGCTGGTTTGAGCCTCGGCTGGGTCAGTTGGCGTTTCTGTGTGGAGTTTGTATGTTCGCATGGGTTTCCTCCGGGTGCTGTATACTCATTTAGGCATGGGCTGGTATAAGATTCTGACCACACATGTGGTGGTCAACTCAGCAGTGTAAAAGCAAAACGCACTCATTTACATTTAAATATCTAATTTGCTTAAATATTTTACAGAACAGTGGAACAAAGTATATGAAACCTAATATTCAGAATTGACAAAATTACTAAATATTATTTAGCCAAAATGTATACATTCAGTTTTAAAGGTCAAATAAAAAAAGACTAAAAGTAGCCTGTAACACCAGTAGTAGGATGTTATTGACATTATAAATGTAATAAAACAAACAGTATAGCAGTATCTCACAACCTGTGACTTGTAGTTATTTACATGTTCTTCATTCCATTGCATTGCTTTGCATTAAACTCTTAAAATGTGGTTCTCATGACAAATGAAGTTCAACTCGCATCTCACCTTACGATTTTTCAGAACAAATCCATCAATAAAATCGGCCCTAATTCAAGCGTCTTTCCATTACCTCCTGTGGAAAATTCAGTTTTTCACGTGAAAGAGATGTTAGTGTCTATTTTCTATTGATCATGGCAGTGGTTATTCATCAAATGATGATCAACTGATGGAGAAAAGCGCTGTAACTGGGCATATCTCCAGATGGCTGCTGTAGACGAGCACACTTACGGCATTTTAAACAGCTGATTCAGGCTTCTGGACCACAGTGGTGCAGCGATGCTACACATTTTGGCGCCGTTAGGCCATTTGCATAAATCCTTTAGTGATTTGCCCACTAGTGAATCAATGCATATACTGTAGCAGGTTTAAAAAGAAAAAGACATTCCTACTCAATCGCAGTATCAGTATTCATGCTGCATGATTAATTCGGGTTTAATCTAAAATACCAGATGCAAATTGGATGTTGGGGAAGATTTGGTGGAGGATGATGCTTTCGTATATGTCTGACCGGGTCATGACCTTTTTGGTTATTGAGAGCAAATGAAAGAATGAGCCAAGCTTAAGCTGGTCTCAGTGGTCAGTCAAGTCCCGTCTGTTAAAGGGAGGGCAAGAGAGCAAAAGGCATTCAGATGCATGCAAAGATTGGGTTTGTTTTTTTGGTGACCCAGAGATCCTCTCTAATCCCCTATAATGGATGCCTATTGTGCTGGCATGCAAAGGTTATAGCACAAGTAGAGTGGGTGCATTGCATTTTCCAGACAGTCTGAGACAGACGCTGACATTTTTTGGTAATGAGACTCCTGAAGAGCTTCTCAAAGGTTTTGATAATATTTTCAGCTTTTAAAATGTTGGTCATTTATATAGTTGAAGTCAGAATTATTAGCCCTTCTGAATTTTTTGCCTCCCCCCGTATATTTTTCCCCCTAATTTCTGTTTAACAGAGATAATATTTTTTTCAACACACTTCTAAACATAATTTCTAATAACTGATTTAACGAGTTCACACTTACAGATGTTTGAAGATTAAAGTATATTTGGTGTGCTGTCCAGTGAGAGGGCTCTGAGCTAGGGAAAGACACCCCAACTCGTGTTATTCCCCTTGTCAGGAAAGGAAGAGACGTTGGGGTTCAAGTGAAGTGTCTAGCCCAGTCCCAGAACGCTCCCCCTGGGTAGATTCATTGTTTCAGAGGTGAGGTGTCGGGGTGGTGGAGGGATAATACAGGTAGGACGAGTTTGGTATTTATGGGGGTTTGGTCTAATTAGGGCTGGGCCAATAAACAATATTACAGTATATCAAATCGTGATAAAATTTATGCCAATAACAATAAGCTCTGGATTTTTTAATCTATATTGATCTAAGAGCCAATCACATGGCAGAAATGTGCAACAATAGGAATCCAGCAGTGTGTTGGTATTAGAGATGCATCAATTTTTTGGCCACTGAAATTTATCCACCGAAAAAATGTTATGCCATTTAATAGACCCTCTAATTTTTGTGGCTTCAGTTAATTTTGGGGTACTCTTTTAATCTGGAAGCATTTACAATTTAAGCATTTACAACTTATAAATATATTATCATCGTTCAAGATAATTGTAATAATCATAATATATATAATAAAAATAATAATAATTATCAAGATTGCAATTTTGCCATATCACCCAGGCCAAGGTCTAATGCTGATTGGATAATAGAATGATTGTCAGTGATGTGTTAGAATTGTTAAAACATCTGTGCATGCTCCTCCCGAAATTTGTTTATGAAACATCACTTCTTTTATCTTTGCCATGATGATAGTACATAATACTTTACTAGATATTTTTCAAGATACTATTATTCAGCTTAAAGTGACATTTAAAGGCTTAACTAGGTTAATTAGGACTAGTTAGTGTAATTAGGCAATTACAATTTATTTTAGCCGAAATAAAACAAATTCTTTTAAAAGATTTTCCCAGAAGACAATATTACCGGAAATACTGTGAAAAATTCCTTAATTAGTTAAACATTATTTGGGAAATATTTCGAAAAAAAAACTATAATAATGCTAATAATTTTGACTTCAATTGTGTGTAAATGGTTTTATTTACATTTAATCATTTGGGACTTGCAACTGAGGACAGCAGAAGTAAACAATACAAAAGAACAACAATATGTAAATACTATGACAGCTTCCAGTTAGTCTGATGCAGTACTCCTAGTATATCATATAGCATATCTGATATCACATTTCTTTTTCTTTTTTGTTTCAAGATATTAAATTAAGTTAGCTATTTGTTTTGAAATCTAATTATCAAAAGCTGTGCAATAAGATAATGGACAGATTTTTAAAGATGAGACTTTGTTTCTTATGAAAAGTAACTAAAAAGCTTCTTATATAATTTATAGCAACATTTTATTTATGCATCAATTGAATTGGCATGGACTGGTTAAAAGATCAGTCTTTAAATTTATGATTAATGAAATAGAAAAGAAATGAAGATATACAGATATTAGAAAATACACATACTGGTTTATAATGGTTAAAAACACAAATTTTCTGTACATATGAAAACAAAAAACATGCAAGAAACAAACACTTTTTTAGTTTTATGGTTTGATTTTTATTTTACTATAATAGCAATAGCCAATAACAGAAAATAACTGAAATGGTCTCGAGTGCAGGGTTAGGGTTTGCACTAAGCCTGCACTATTAAAAATGATTGTTATCTCAATAATTATGTATGCAATATTGCATGGAAGTGCGATTAAATTTAATTTATTTTATGTGCCAAGCATTCGTGTGTTGCATGCATAGGCATTTGACCATTCAGGTGGGACTTTACTTCTTTATAGAAGTAGGTGCTGTTCTGCTATTGGCTAGAGAAGCCCAAGGTTAATTTTTTGCAAATTATACCAGCAGTTTTCTGTCAGGACATCATTTATTTTCCAACTAATTATATTTTTAATTAAATTTTTGATTTAATTTTAATTATTTTCTCTAAAAATGGTTTTGGATAAAATTGATCACACCAGACCTAGATTGGGTTGTAAATCATTTGTTTTATTGATTTTATTGTAATAACTAGCAGCAATCGGAAATATATGGAGCTAGAGCAGTCTCAAAAATAACAGATTTACGAAATGCAATTCATACATCCACAGCACAATTTATAAATACAACACACAATTTGTGAATTCACAAGTAAAAATCTAATATTTTTGCCAAATAAATTGGATTTGTGTATTTATGAATCATGTTTTGAATTTATGAATTGGATTTGTGTATTGATGAATTGTGTTTTGAATTTACAAATTTGATTCGTGTATTTATGAATCATGTTTGGAATCTATGAATTGGATTTTATAAATGTGAATTGTGTTGTGGATGTATGAATTAAATTTTATAAATATTATTTTTGAGACTGATCTGGCTCCATAGAAATAATACAGGACAACAGATCAGAAAAAGGAGACATAGACGCCTAGAGAGTGTAAGTGGTGAACCTCAAGTTGCATTGATTGACACTCAGACAAGAGCTTTGTGATTCATTGCGCAAATCAATTCTGGGAAGGCACAGCTGTTTCCCAGGAGCACGCTTGTGTCCCAGGCTTTTGGAGGACTCCCTAATGATCAAACAGCACAAGAACAGACCGCGGACTGTGTGTTTGTTAGGGTGTGTTTGGGCTTGGAGTCGCTGGGCTGTTTGTATTTGTGGTTCTGCGGTCAGCATGTATGCTAAGACGATGAAGCTGCAGCTGTCCCTTCCTCTGAAAGTGTGAAGGGGTGGAGCGAGAGAATCAACTGAACTACCGTGGACGGGAAGACAAAGTGGATTATTAATAACCACTGGCATATTTGTTTGAAGGGGCTATTTAACAACAATGGTGATTGATGAACAAGTCATCAATCACATGTAGCCTGCTCTCTATAAAAATGTCTTATTGTGCATAATTCATCACTTTGTGTTATTCCGCAGGAAAAAAGGTGTTTATTTTTGTAATCTTCATAATCATTTTTCTCTGTCTCTGAAATTTGACTTTTACAGATGGTGTAATCGAGGCAGCGTGAGTGTTGAAAAATATTAGCTCATTTTACTGTATCACGGGGCACTTTTCATGAGCAAGTCAAATACAGTGGATGAGATCAAGTGTCATTGGTGATCAAGGCCACGCACACACTTCAACTAAATTTGGTTGTCACTTTACTTTTTAGTGCTTAATCATGTTCTGTTTCAGTAGATTTAGTTCAGTGGGAGTGTTTCAACAACTGATTTATCTCCTGAAAAATGCAGATAGTGATAATGGGATTTATATTATTTCACAAAACCGAACTCAACAACTTGTCAATAGCCCCTTTTACACATACACACTTTCCGGAAAATTGCTGGTAATTTTCCAGAAAGGGATCATGTGTGAACCATAGACTGTGAAAGATATGGACAACCTAGGCTCATTCTGAAAACGTAGTCCCATGGATGTTTCTGTAGACCGCGAGATACATCCGGGGAGATACGTATTTTTGCAGTTTTTGTTTTCGGGAATCCACGAGAGGTCACTGTGTGCGCTTTTTCATATCTCAAATTTCTCTCGCAAGTGCCATTCGAGCCCACGGTTCTTGCGTAAACCCACCAGAGGCCGCTGTCGACCAACCATCTATCTGTCAACTCCTCTCTGCGTCTCAAGTCTGCCAACGTACACGACGAAGGGACGTACATGGGACTACGTTTATAGAATGAGCCTGGGTTGGATATGGACGTAGTATCTGTGACGTCACCCATAGGTTTCTGAAGAACGAAAAAGAAGCTACAAGTAGGCGTGGTCAATCGGCACCATTTTGTTTGCACGTCATCGCACCGACTAGGGGGGATACTAAGTAAGGGCAAAGAGGCGAAGCGTGAACGAAGCTACAGATGTCTTCTAGCATTTTGCTTAGATGGGCTTGTCTTTGGGAGAAACGCTTAATACTTCATTACCTGCGACTCGTTTGTGTTCTGACCACATGTGGTTGGTTGTACACTATATCAATAAAGTGTTTAGACTTTTAAAAACACAGTTGTAATACATTGAGCCACTAAGCATTGTTCTTATGACGTTTTTCTACTGGAGGTAAAGGCGATATACTATCCAACACTTAAAATAGTCTGTGTTAGTAAATGCAAGGCTAATTATAAAATCCAGGCATAACACTGTATGACTGTTCTATAGCCTACAGCTAATCAATCTTTCAGATTCTGGAGTGCATTACAGTTTAAAGAAAAATATAAATGATCTTAAAACAAATACATTTATAGAGATGGTGTAAAAGTATGTAATTTCACTCACCTGGGAAATGGAGGCCGCGTAAATGGTTTGTGAGCACAATAAAGTGCACACAGCATGCCATATCATCTGATAATTGTAAAAAATAATTCCATAAAGCAACTGACTGTGTAAACCCACATAAAGCAAAACAAAAGCACGATGTATATGCTGAGCTCAGAGGCGAATCAGCTGAGGTGAAGTGACGGCGACCAGCAAGACCTAGCTGTCACTCAAGTGGCCACGCCCTTAATTATGCAGACTTAATAAAACTTAATATAAATAAAACGGATGAGTTATAAAAAAATAACACAGTTATTACACGGCCTCAAAGTTGTCATCATGAAGTGCAATATTAGCTATATGCACCAAAATTGTTCTTTGTACCAGGCTGTAAACACCTTTTTTTCTACTGTAAAGTTGGCCATTTTAACACTGAAGTCAATAGAAATGTGCGCTATTATGGAGCCAGGACTAGCGGAATTTCGATAAAGAGCAGTTTCAGTCACTTCCGTATTTGCTTCATGAGGGAGAGTGGGAGGTTGCCGCTTGGTGTGAACAAGCCCTTTTTGAAAATACTGGTAAATTCAGTCCGGCAATTTTACGGAAAGAGAAGTTGTAACATTACCGGTAATTTGTCGGAATGCTGCTCTGTGTGGACAAATTAAAAGTAAAATTGGATCAATTGGATAACAGTAAAATTGCCGGAAAGATCGTGTTTACACTTAGAACGCTCTAACATGAGATGTCTACTCCAGCCAATCAGAACATTCAGACGCATTTAGCTGCTAGTTGTTAGTCAGATAACATTTGTATGTTCATTATTAATGCCAACTGTGTAAAAAAATTCCACAAACTCCACACAGAAATTCCAACTTACACAGCCGGGACTCAAACCAGCGACCTTCTTGCTGTCAGACGACATTGCTAACCACTGAGCCACCATGCTGCCAATTTACATGGGCATCAGTAATCTAATTATTATCCTTAATCTGAATAAGACAATAATATGAATAAGGGGTTTACATGAGTTGCTTTTTTTCCTTTCATGATCCCGTCATACATATTATAGCACATAGTTCGATTAATGTCATTATGTCACCATTCGATGCTAGTTTCCTCCTACATTTCACATGACAACAGTTTGTGTTCTTCATTGCACCAATTGTAATTTTGGCTTTTGTTTTTAATTTTGCAACAAGTTCAATGGCAGTTAATTTTCGTGCAAACAGACGACACTGGATACAAATTGTCATACAACAGGCCACCTCTCTTAATTCATTTACTAACTTTTCATTCATGCCCCTGTAACAAACTCGGAGGTACTGGATGAGAGTACACAGTAAGGACTGATGGGAGATTTCTCAACATAGTCATTATTTCCCGCTTGCACCAAAAATGTGCACTCTTGCTAGAAGCCATTCTCAATTGTTTGTCGTCAAACACCTGACAACTGCCATATGTGCGTCCTGTCACAAAATGTAGCGAAGAGTACTACAAAACGGTAATTCAATACTAATTCAATGCACTTCAATAATGCAACCAAAATAGGAATACTCCACGTGTTTTAATTCAATTTCTGTTTAGTTCGAGTATGAATTTAGTTAGATTAAGGTAATCAAAAATGTTAACGCTGTTAACTCTTAAGCAGAGTACTGTCTTAATCATATTAAAATCAGAGTATTAGTGTCCATGTAAACGTACTCAATGTCATATTTAGAGTGTTATTTTTTGGGACGTGTGGTACATCTTGACTTGAATAGTGTTGGCAGATCTTTTAGAACAAAGCAAAACAACACACACACATAATGGATGACTTAAAACCAAATGGTTTATCTTAGAAATAAATAAGGTACACTCTGTACCAAAACATCAAGACCTGCATTATTAATGGCATGAACTGGATGGCTTAAGCACAAAGATGCTTATTAAGTACGCTTACAATTAGCGGGCATGGCAATGTGTCAAGAGCATGCACACTGCGAGACAGCCTTCCAAGCATACACAAAACTCTGTTGACGATGGTTTAGTTAAAATCAATGACTATTGGGCACTGTAAAAAATGTTTTAACATATCATGTATCAAACGAGCAAGATTGTGTCAATCATCACAGTTTTATGAGTAAGTTGTTTTTCATACAGTAACAAAATAATAATAATAAGCGATTCATTCCCGTATTTAAACAGTCATAATTCCTGAAACTTCTCAGTGTGTTCATTGCTTATTTCTCTTTCTATTTATGTTGTGTGGGTGTGTAGTACTATACTTTTTTATTTATTTATTTATTTATTTATTTATTTATTTATTTGTTTGTTTATTTATTGAAGTATTGCCAAATTAGGTGACATATTTTGTGCTATTTACCAGTGAATATCTCCATGTTTTATTTATTTATTTTGCATTGTTGAAATTATAAGGCCCTAAAACACTTGTGTTGTACTGTAAATGACATTTCATGTCTATTTTATAGAAAAGTCAACCCACGTGCATCTCTTCAAAGCAATATATTTGATATAAAAATGTATTTAAACAAAGTGATGTTTTATAAACAAATTCCGGGAGAAGCACGATCAGTTTTTGACGAGGCTAATTCATCATTGACAATCATTCAATTATCCAATCAGCTCAAGACCAAACCCTTATAAATAGTCAGACACGTAATACCTCTGTTTTCCCTCCACCACCCCAACACCACACTTTTAAACCTGATACCTACTTAAATCTGGGGAGAGCGTTCTGGTGCTGGCCTAGACACTGCGCTTGGACCCTAACTTTCTCTATCGTGATAAGGGGAATGACACGAGTTAAGGTGTCTTTTCGAGCTCAGAGTCCTCTCCCTGGACAGCACGCTAAATACGCTTATTCTAGTCAGTCAAATGTCTGTGAGTGTGAACTCTTGAAGTAACGATAAAAGTAGAGTTTGACAATCAGCCACATGTTTTTCTTAAACTCAGCATTAACTGTTATTTGCAACCAATTTTTTTCTTGCATAATGTGACGTGTTACTGAGTAAAACAGGAGATTCAGTAAAAAAAGAAATGCAAATCAGGGCTTGATTATTGTCTTACACAGGAATTAATTGTAAGATACATCTCAGAATGGAAGCATCTATAAAAAGCTGTAATTGGGATACATTATCTAGTAGTCCATTTTAACTTACACCTGGTATTTAGATGCATTTTTGTCTGAGTGGTCGGCTCAACACTAAATACAGGTGTAAATGGGGTCTGAAACATATTTGAGCTCGTCTATTTTTTGCCACATCCACAGGGAGTCCAAAACCCATTAAATTGGATTGCTTTCTTAGTGTAAACCCTCATATGGTTGAATCTGTTGAATATGAACAGCCACTAAAGACCAGCTTCTCTTTTGCTGACTGACCTATTTCTTGAACATTACAGGATATGAGATGGGATTTAAACTGCCTTCTGAAATTGTGAAGCTTAGTCAAAAGGCAAAAACATGTTTAAAAAATGCACAGCAATTCTAACACAACCCCACATTATTCAATGAAGATTTTCAGATATGACAGTAAAAATGAAAGTTGATTCTTCGCTGTAAAAAATACAGGGTTCCACACACTTTCTTCATGTTGTCTCAACACAAATCGATTAAGTTAACTTAATTGATTTTACAAATTTAAGTTGATTGAGCATAAAACATTTAAGTTGTCCCAAAAAAACCTCGAGAATTGTGTTGATTTAGCATTAAAATTGTGAAATAGTTAATTGTTGTCACATTTTGTGGTTATTCGTAAATTTTGTGAACTTATTTAGCAATAAAGAAAACACTTGAGGAAAAGACTCCCTCTTAAAGAAATTGGGAAAATAGCTGAAAATTTATAACAGAAAATGATTAAATCGGCAAGTGTGAAATTGAATTGTGCTTGAATTGAAGTCTGCTTGTGATCTGATTGACCGAAACGCATCTTAATATCAGGTATAAGGGTTTGAGTGGAAAAGGGAAGTCCTTTTCGAAGAAGAACAAGTCATTACATGCTGAAACTGCAAACATTTATTTCTTTGCTTTAACATGTACTGATCAGTTATTTCTAATGAGATTGAGAATGCGCGAGAAATTTTAACTTTAATCACAGAAGATGAAACTGCATTGGTTAAAATAATGAAGCACAAGCAGAACTGTGAGTAGTTTCAAAATCATTCTTACGTAAATTGAATTCATCATGAGAACTCAATCATGTGTTAAAGTCCAAAGATACAGAGGTGATTTTTATTTAGTTTTTATTCTGAAGTGATAATTTTGCTTGATAATTTCAGGGAAAATAGTCGACCTTTTGTGTAACATCACTGAAAGGTTGTATTTGTGTTTGCGTGGGTTAAGGTGCAAGGTATTTGACACCAGAGATCTTCGTTTCTATCTTTACGGTGATCTCGTTCCTCAGTCATTTAGAAAGTAAGGAAACTTAGGGACATTTTTACAACTGGCAACCCCTTTTGCAAATGAACCAAACAACTGCTTAGTGGAAAATACCATACAACTGAATTCTTCGCACGCACAGTTATGCTTTCGTGTTTCATGAGCCCCAATCTCGCGCAAAATCAGGGCACTGGAGCTTGTTTGAAGTTAGTTGCATTGCTTTCTAGATACATTACTAGTGCGTAGCGACGCTACTTTTACTAGAAGATATGAAATCTTTCTGTTTAAACAACATTTTTAATTGAAGGCACACAATCTTCCTTCCCCCATAGCAGACACATAAGGAGTTACAAAGACCTGAAGATCTAGTGGTTGTGTGAGGCATGAATTGTTGCATAGACTCAATCATGCATAATTATGCTAGTGTGTCTTTGTTTCAAAGCTTAAAGGAAACAAACCCTCTCCTTGTGTCATCAATGGGAGGTTCGTGTCATTTCAGATGCTAATTGAACAGGTGCTTTTGACTGTCATGGGAACATGAACTCTGTGACTTCTTTCTGGGATAGAAAATCACTTGCGTTCTTTGGAGTATGCTTTAAGAGAGATATATACATTTTTTCCTCTTTGTTCTTTGTGCTGAAAGGAAATTCCCACCATCTTTTTGCCCCATGTTATGAAAAGGTCTTCTGTTTTCAGTATACTCTTCATATATACTTTTATATGGATGGTTATATTAATAGTTCATTAAATATAAACCTTCTATTGTTTTTTAAAAACTTTAATGAATCTGTTTTGAAAAGTAACACATTATATTGACTTTAAAACGAATATTTGCATGTGCATTTATGTATATTTAGTCTTGAAAATATTAATTTAAAGACTCCCACTATACCTGTTTTTAACCGTCTCAGCCTCCTGAATCATAAATATTAATGAACAAATTAAAATAATACTTAATAATGATCATAAACTTCACACATTTTTATAAACATTTGCATAAAACAGGTATTTTCTGTCTTATTTGCTTTTGTTTTTAATTTCATTAATAAAAAAATACATTTTATGTCCCTACGTTATGGTCAACTTTGGTACAGTGCTCAGCATAATTGAGTACACCACATTTTGAAAATGAATATTTGTATTCATTTTTCAGTGACTATTGGCAATGTATTTTGGTGCATTTGAACAAAACAGATTTATTACACAGATATATTTATTAAAATATTATTTTAGAAACCAAACATATTTTGAAATTGAAGGATAATACAAGTAAATTCAAGCAAAATATTGCAAAAAAAAAATAAATAAAATTACAACTTACACAATTTCAAAAAAAGTTTTCTTTTTTTTGCTTCTTTTGATTTGTCCTATTTTTTAAATTTGTATTTTGAATTTTTCTATAACATAAATTTGGGTGTACTAGTTTTTTGTGAGGGTGTACTTATATATGCTGAGCACTGTATTAGGAAAAATCATTGATAGAAAAACACATGATTTGATTTCACTGGATTCAGTGGAAAATTGTGGAAGGCTCTGAGGTGTATAATTATTTTTCTCTCATTAGGATACACCAAAAAACAATATGATGAAAATGCATAAAATGTTGTATTAGACATGCCATGTCGTATCTAATTTAAGGTTAGCATCTTAAGCTAAAGCACATAATGGGGAAAAATGTCATCAAGTGAGAGAGGCCACATTTTGGTGTGTGCATCAAGGTAAATTTGCAAACATCAGGGCATACATGGTAGTATTAAAAAGAACTTTTAATTGGAAATGAATTGTCACAGTATGAGTGAAATAAAATTTGAAAAGATGTAATTTACTGGAAAAAACATGTATTAAGTTTAAATACACTACACTTTTCTATTAACTTTCATTTAAACACATGCAAGTGTCAAGCACACCTCATCCATTGAAGTGCCTTGGAAGAACTTGTAGTGTAGCTGGCTCTCCTCTTTTTTTAACCTCTATTTTGGTTTGTTTTGATGCATTACATCTCAAATGTTGCATTGACTGTCATATTTGCATACAGGACTTGTTTCTGCATATAATTCGTGCTTGTTTTTATTGCTCACATGCAGACTGGCATGCACGTGTGTTGTTATTTTAAGCCTCTTGCTACAGTACGTCACATTTTAAATGAACTGCTCTAAATTAACAGCCTTTCTAGGCATAAAAATGTCCCATTAAGTAGAAAGAGCAAACAGCGTAACCCACATAACACTGCAGCACATCGTCCACATGCTGCCTTTCCTCCAGAGAGAGCGTTTTTTACCCAGCATTCCCCTCCTCCATTCTGATGCTGCGAGCTGAGGGCTGACTCAGCGCTTGTGCAGAAGAAAGAGGCAGTGTGACTCACTGAACATCCACTTTGATCCACTCAGCATTCAGGACCTCATCTCCCATCAGCCCACTGGGCACAGAGGAATAACCCACTGCAGTGCTCTGTGTCTTTGATAAGCTCTCAGATCTGTCCGGTAGTGTTTAGAGGAGAAGAGTGGAAGACGCACAAAGGGCTGGAGAGATGTTAGAACTTGTTGTGGTTACATCGCAAATCCTTTAAAGTGCTTTTGTTTTTGTTTTAGCGTTTCTTTCAGCTTTAAGGTGAGCGTGTGGGCTAGTGTGAAATACATATCTGGGTGGTGGATTTGAAATGTTAAACCGTTTATGATGTATTTTGCCGGTTAAAAATGGCACATTTTTTTCTTTAGTGGGTCACACACAGATTAAACAATATTTCTTGCTAACCGTAACTTGAAATCACTTGAGTAGTTTGGACAAAACTTCTCCTCAAGTTTTCCTCCTACAAAATAGTTTTGGTTTTGGTGAACTGGCCTTTCAAAATAAAAGTTGACCACACTTATTTTTTATAGTCTCCCTTAAAGTCTGTTTGAAATCAAAATTCATTCATTTTCCTTCAGCTTAGTCCTTTATTTATCAGAAGTCGCCACAGCGGAATGAACCGCCAACTATTCTGGCATGTGTTTTACACAGCGCATGCCCTTCCACCCGCAACCCAATACTGGGAAACACCCATACACTCTCACATTCACACACACACTACGGCAAATTTAGTTAATCCAATTCACCCATACTGCATGTTTGGACTGTGAGGGGAAACTGGAGCACCTGGAGGAAACCCATGCAAACACTGGAAAAACATGCAAACTCCACATAGAAATGCAAACTGGCCCAGCCGGGACTTAAACCAGCGACCTTCTTGCTGTTAAGTGACAGTGCTAACCACTGAACCACCGTGCTGCCTTGAAATCAAAATTTACAGTGTTTATTTTGTTAGCACACATTGTTATTTTTAGGTGAACCGTTATTCCTGGTAAGTTAATGTTTGTTTTGGTAATCTTCAATCAAAGTCTGACCATTTGCTTCAGTGTTTGGCGGTTCTTCGTTGTTGATGTGAGTTTGACAGCTTCAGCCACAATATTCTTAACTTTGGCCCTCTTATACCTTAAGTTTACCCAGCAGGCACAGGATGTCAACATGATATCTGCTTGATGTTGTGGACGTAGCATTTTGTTTGGAAATGAAAATCGAGTTGAAGTTAGAACCCAACATCAGGCTGACATCAATGTCGAACGTCAGACAGACATTGCATTTTGGTTACTCTCCTGTGCAACCTAAAAACAACCAAATATCAACATCTAATGATGCTACAGCTTGACGTTGTGTGGATGTTACCAATATGAAGTCTATCAGACGTTGGATTTTGGTTGCCATACCTGCCATACTCAATATGACTTTGTTTAAGATGTTGGCTCAAAGTCGGATTTCGGTCACTTTCCAACACAACCTAAAATCAATCAAATATCAACATAATTTCACGTCATTATTGGACACACCAGTTGATTGGTAGAGAGGAGAGTGATGAAGCAGATTATGATATGAGTATGGTTAGGAGGCCATGATGGACAGAGGCCAGTGGGCATATTTGGCCAGGATGTCGGGGTTAAACCCTACTCTTTTTTTGAAGGACATCTTTTTTAGATTTTTAACGACCACAGAGAGTCGGGACCTCCGTTTAACGTCTCATCCGAAAGATGCCGCTCACTGAGCAGTATAGAGTCCCCATCAATATTCTGGGGTGTTAGGACCCACACAGACTGCAAGTTGATGCTCAAAAAAAAAGCCCTGCCTCCTACTCGCTATTCCGTTTCAGTTGAAAGTACATCAACTTACTTAAATATAAGTCTCTGCAACTTCCAGTTCATGCAGATTTTAAATACTTGGACAAAGTAGTATTCAGGGGTTGTATTTCCTGAACAGCATCATAGTGTCACTATCAGACTACAATGTATTGTTGGAAAAAACTAACCAGCTAGTTATGACTGTGTTAGGAACTGTGTCACACATCCGTTGTTCAAACCACATTGGTTAGAATGGTTGTTAATGAGCAGTTTCTGATTATTGCTGTAAATAATAAGCATAATGTCTAAGACTGCAGTGCTATTGCTGTTCACTATTATTTACTTTTGATGCATTTTACTGAATACATGTGATTGGCTGATGAGATTTCAACTCAACTCAATTTATTTCTAGAGCACTTTCAACCAACCACAATGGATACCAAAGTGCTGTACACAAAAACACATAACACATACAAACATACAAGGAGCCAAAATATATAAACACACAACCCATGATTGAAAGCTAAAGAAAATAAGTGTGTTTTCAGTGACCTCTGAAATTATTCCAAAGTTGGAGATGTTCTTAAAGCGAGTGGACGAACGTTTCAAGGTCAAAGAGCTGCTACTAAAAAAGCTCAAATCAACTCGACATTTCAAGGGTGATCGTGGAACTGTCATATAGAGTCGACCCTTAGAGCGAAGAGATCTCAAGGGTTGATGTATATTAATTAGCTCAGAAATATACTCATATTTGAATGTAACATTAAAGAAAGGATGTGAGACCCTACTAATTCAGGACATGCCCCAAACAGAAGCATGCCTGGTCTTCTTCCCTTTGGCTCTGAAAGAATGTCGGAGTTGAATCCATTACCCAGATCTTAGACGATCCACTTCTCAGCCCGTCAGTAGAAAGAGAAAGAAATTGCTTTTGGCTATGGCAGTGCAACAGTGCAGGAAGGGTGGTGTAGTGGGGGAGAGCCAGTGAGAGAGTGTCTGCTGTTAATGCTCAGAGGGCATTCTGGGTAAATTGCAGTGTTACAAATATTCAGGGCTCACTGGCATTTTTCTTTCCCTTGGCACGCAGCGCTCTTCACGAGGTGAAAGGTGAATCATAGCAGAGTATGAAAACAGCGGGGTTATTTAATTGATCGCTACATATGGTTTTGCTAAAAGAGTAGTTTTAAAAGCCGACAGTTATTTTTATTGCTAATGATGTGTCTTGGAAAATCGTCTAATTCTTGGGGATCGGAGTCAATCTTCAATTCTCCCGACCGCGTCATTTTGGGAAAACTGTCTGGGAAAAGCTCAGCCCTCGGGACACATGCCTGCGACACGCGGAACGACCATAGCAACACTTTTTGTGTGGGTGTGTGTGACCACAACACCCCTATTTTGTCATCATTTGGACTTCTCCGCTCCCTCCCTCATTCCCGCTCTCTCTCACTCTTGGAAAAAGATTTACGCAAAAAAAGAAAGAAAAAAAAAATCACATTCTCTGTTTAAGACATAATAAAGATGGTATCCCAGCAACGGACAGGAATAAAAACACATTTCCCTGAGCTCCGCAATAACAAAATGATTCAATTACTGCATAAATACAGCTGTGCGTGCATGTGTGTGTGTGTGTGTGTGTGTGAGCGGTGAGTTGTCGGCCTGGCTTTTTCAGGACACTCCAGTGGTCACCGTTTCCCCTCATGCTATCGCTGCCGTACCGTCAGATCAAAGATGCTCGGTTCATCTGCCATAATGAAGCCATTCATCAGCCGTGTTTATCAATAACATTCTCATCCTTAATGTGCACACGAGATGCAGTCAAATCGCTCTTCTCAGGCTGATTGTAGTAAAAACAGAGCGTCCCGTTGGAGAGCGTCCAGGCCTAATATGGAAAAAGACAGAGAAGGCAGGAGAGGGAAAGAAGGAGAGAGAAAGAGAAAGGCAGTATATGCCTCTCAGTTCTCCACTAAACGCCTTCGCGTTGGTGTTGTAAATGATGTAGCAGTGAAGCGGAGGGTTTAAAAAGATGTAGTTTTAGGTTAGAGCGGTATTCTGCTGTAGCGTGTTGAGCTGTGGTGTTTATGTGGAAGACCATATTGCAATACCATATTGCAATGTGTGTTTGTGTGTGTGTGTATATATGTATATATATATATATATATATATATATATATATATATATATATATATATATATATATATATATATATATACACACAGTTGAAGTCAAAATTATTAGCGTCCCTTTAAATTTTTTTTTAAATATATCCCAAATTATGCCTAACAGAGCAAGGAAATTTTCACAGTATGTCTGATAATATTTTTTTCTTCTGTAGAAAGTCTTATTTGTTTTATTTTGGCTAGAATAAAAGCAGTTTTTAATTTTTTATGAACCATTTTAAGGTCAAAATTATTAGCCCCTTTAAGCTAATCTTTTTTTTTCGATATAGTCTACAAAACAAACCATCATTATACATATACAATAACTTGCCTAATTACCCTAACCTGCCTAATTAACCTAATTAACCTAGTTAAGCCTTTAAATGTTACTTTAAGCTGTATAGAAGTGTCTTGAAAATTATCTAGTCAAATATTATTTACTGTCATCATGGCAAAGATAAAATAAATCAGTCATTAGAAATGAGTTATTAAAACTATTATGTTTAGAAATGTGTTAAAAAAATCAACACGAAATTAGCAACTTTCTACCTGTGAGACGTGCTATCCACTGCTCCACCGTGACGGTCAAAATGTTTATATATTATTACATTTTTTTTTAAAATCATTTTTAAGTTGGCACTTTTTGTTGCTAAATTCAGTTGGCATGTTTGAGTCTTTTCTTTTTATTTTAATGTGAACGTCAGACCTTTTGTTTTATAGTTATGAAAACCCATATCTTATTTTGCATTTATTAGGTCTTCTTTAATTTATTTAGCATTTAACTTGCTGAATTGTAAAAAAAATAATATTACATACATTTTCTTAAGTAATGCATTACTATACAGTACAGCAGTGGTTCCCAAAGTGGGGGTTTGGACCCCCTGGGTGTCGTGGGATAATTACAGGGGGTCGCTTGGTGATTTCCAAAAGTTAAATAAATTTGATTAAACTATTAGAATTAGCATATTTTATCCATAACCCACAGAAGATAAAAATAGTAGTTAATAGTTACATAAAAAACAACAACATACAAATGAAAAGCCATCAGTCTTTCAATTCTTTTTTTCATAGGATTGGAGTGTTTATGTTAGATTAACAGCACAGTAATAGCGTCAGCAGCGGCAGATTAATTTTATAGCACCAGGTTAAACTTTTCCAACACCTTTACAGCAATCAAATTTGTTAAAAATAAAGCCAGGCCTCAACTAAACATTGAGGATGATCTCTGAGTGGCGATCTCCAAAATTAAACCAAGAATAGACTTGTGCTGAAAACATTGTGCCCACCAGTCTCTTTAGCTGAAGTTAATATTAAATTAAACAAATTTATAAATGACTGTAAAAATTATGTTGTTGTTAGACTGTTGCACTTTTTTGTGTTGCCCATGTGCTCGTGTTTATATAGGGCTGTTGTTGTGTGCGCAACATTTGTATATTTATAACCACTTATTTGGGTGGTCACGAGTTACTAGCATTGTTATTTTGGGGGTTGCAGGCTGAAAAGTTTGGGAACCCCTGCAGTACAACACAATACAATGTAATATATGTTACCAATTAAAATTGCAAAAATAATGGAATTTTAAAATAGAATATAATTATATATACTGTCAAGATGGAAATTATTCCTATACCCCTGTAGTATGAACAATTTCAGGCTTGACTTTATGTATAATATATAATGTTTATAATTGATGTAAAACATGGAGAACTTTTTTAAATTAATTAATCTATTTTTATTTATTTTTTAATGTTTTTTAAGAAAATGATTGTTCATCAAGGCGGCATTTATTAAATGTAAAAATGTTAAATTGTTAAATATTTATTACAATTTGAAAAAACTTTTTGTATGTAGTTTCAAATGAAATTATTACTTTAGTCATTATTGCTTTATTACGATTAACATTAATAATAACAATAATTAATATTAGTGTGTTTCTGAAGGATCGTGTGACTCTGAAGACTGGAGTAATGAAGCTGAAAATTCCTTTTTAAATTCACTGGAATAATTGAATAATAAACTACTTTTGAACAGTTATTTTTTACTGCAATAATTTCACATTTTACAATTTGTACTACATTTTTTTTATAAAATAAATGCAGCTTTTGTAAGCAGGAGAAGCTTATTTTAAAACATTTATAAATCCAACTGACCCTAAACTTTTGACCGGTAGTGTATACTATAATGTATGATTTTTTTATTTTCACCTAACTGTATGTATTTTATTTAATAGAATATTTTATTGCTCTGTGGTGCACTGCATTGCAATGCACAGATAGTCCTCCATAACCATGGTATGTATTTTGATGCATTATTCTGCTCAGGACTGTATGGTGACACTAGAGATGCATGCAGAAATTACACAGACATTTCTACATTCCTGTTAGTCCTGGCCTGGATTGGGCCTTATTTGACCCATCTTTTAGCTTTTTTCTCAAGGCTGCAGACTTGAAAAAATGCCCAACAAATGTTTATTTTCGCCAGAGTGGTTGGTATATTTGCTAGTACTGAAGCCAGAGCAGTGAAAGGAGCTCTAAAGAGAAGAAAACACATCCACACACACACACACACACACACACACACACACACACACACACACACACACACACACACGTCTGCAGGGAAACAGGCCCATCTCTAATCCCCCTCTATTCCTCAAATCACCGTTTCCTCCTGGCGTTTCCTTCCTGGAAATCTGCGCCGTCAGGGTGAAAACCGTGTCCAGATTCCACTAAGTTCTCCAGCCAGAATGTCCGTTTGAATATTTATTCAATAGACCCAAATTTAGTTTGGAAAACTATTTTGGGTCAAACTATTTCGGGATGTAACAAAGCTAAACAAAACAACCTTTTACCATTTCACTAAACGCATGCTGTTGAACTTGAGGAGGTAGCAGGTTTTTTTAAGCAGGACATCAGATCTCATTTCTGTTTGTGCAGCTTGCTTGTCTGGATTTTGTCAGACTCTTTCTTTCTTTCTTTCTTTCTTTCTTTCTTTCTTTCTTTCTTTCTTTCTTTCTTTCTTTCTTTCTTTCTTTCTTTTATTTTCTTTCTTTCTTTCTTTCTTTTCTCTCTTTCTTTCCTGTAACTGTTTGGAAAGTTTATTCAGTAAGCGTATCGGTTTTGAGTCGTACAGTGAGTCTCCAGGCCTCCCAATTACTGCTTTCAGCTTCTTCTGGTGCACAAACTTAAATAGCTGGAAATAAAAACATATTATGGCCTGCTGTTGCTATTGGGGTTGAAAAACATGTTCAATTTGGTTTTGTCTTTCAGGCCAGCTCAGCGAGAACACTCTTAAAAGAGGTTTAATACTCTTCTCAACAAGTTCTGAAGCAGCGCAAGGGCACGGCAGTCAGTTTTTGTGTTTCCAGTGATGGAAAAAGTACATATGCAAATACGGGTTCTGTACTTGAAAACTAATTAGACATTCTATCAAAATATGCACTTAAATAACTAAATGCTGCTTCATTTCAAGTGTATTTGTGATTGTGATTATCTATTTTTCAACATCAACATGCATTGGCAATGCAAATGAAGTAGTAAACATGATGGGAGAATAAACTTAGTGAATGGGAAATGCAATTAGAATGGGCTCTAATTTTTTTTTTTTAATTAATTTGAGCAAATAATAATAATGACTTTAAGGCATTTTACCATGATTTACAGAAGGTGAAATTTGTCAGTAGTTTAAAATGTAGTATGGTCATGTGTTCTTTTATTTTTTGAATACAAGGTTAGAAGAAATATGTAGTTAAATGTTTTAATTACATACGAATATATTTGATATCAAATGATGGAGCATTACTTCACACATATTGTCACAAAAGTTATATGTAAAGTCTAAAAATAATTTACTTGCATTTGAAAAGCAAAAAATGCTCACAATAAATCACACACATTAAAAAATACTGTAGTAACTATAGTGTACTTAATACTACAATGTTTTTCAACATGATCCATACTATACTAAGGCACTGAAATAAATCTTTTGTGGTAACTTTGTAGTTACTATGGTAACACAAATACAGTAACAAACAAATAACCCAGTACTGTAGTTTTCTACAACCAAATGGTGTATTATACTACAATACACCACAGAAAACTGTAGTAAATTATATTATTAGTTTAATATTATTATTATTATTATTAGTACTAGTAGTACTAATACCTACTACCTCCGTGGTGGCGGCAAGAACGGCGACAGAGGTAACAAAGTGAAGTGGTGACATCTATACTTACTTAATTTCCATAGAAATTGATTTCAGATTGATTTGTTTATATTTAACACACACAACTGTTCTATTTCACAATGCTACCCCACGTTTATAGCATTCATTGCATTTATTGTTTGCGTCAGAACATACCTAAGGCTCATTTCTGGCTCTTGAGCAGCCCGCTGAGGTCTTGATAGTGGTGTTTAAGGAAGGAGGGTTGTTTTAGGTTAGAAAACAGTAAATGTTCTGGAGTTTCATGGGACAGTTTGAGCTGAGCGGCTGTAGGAGTGTAAAAGCCTTGACCGACGTGAGCTGAAAAACTGGCTTATCGCAAGAGATCCACAGCATGCCGAAGTCACGTCTCATTATGTTCCTTAAAAACCTGCTCACCGCTTGCAGCACAACCAGACCAGGGAGTGCTGTGTATTTTTTCCCCCCCTTTATTTCTCTGTTTGAATTACTGCGGCCAAGCAGCCCTCGGCCATTTTTTCTCTCTGTGGTTGCATTATGCCTAAGCAAAAGTGACACGCTGGTAACTATGTCATGCTATATTGATGCCACAGCTGACATCATTCAGTTTGAGCCTGAGTTTCATTACTTTGCCATAAGTGCAGAGCCCTCCTATTGAACATAACTCCATTCGCATGTGGGGATTTTTTTTTTTTTTTTTGGCTGATGATCATCGCAGAACTGTAAAGCAGCACTCTCATTATGACTGTTTTATGCACACACACGCACAAATGGCCACGGTGGTGCGCGCAGAGCTTGGACTCTTGTTAATGATAATTGATAGATGCGCATGTTTAATGTTCGGTTGGGGTTTGAGTAACATTTATAGCACGGTCTGGTGCTAGTTTAGGGTTTTAGAGATGGTCAAATATGGAAGTAATTAGTCAGACCGAATGAATGCCGCGCTAAACGGTTAAGGGACTGCGGTTCGCAACGTGCCTGGGAGGTACATCTGTGTGTGTTGTTGTTGTTGAAAACTTACCACTGAAAGTGAAAATAGTCAACAAAACATAATTGGATAAATGATGACTGCACATGGGGCTCCGGCGAGAGATGGAAACAATACTGTGGGCGCGATAGAAATCTCTGCACACAATTAGCGTCAGATATAATTGAGATAAAAAAAATAAAATAATAATAATAGTCTGGAATTTACGCATTCTGGTTTGGTTAACAACACTGAACGGGGAAAAACACATACTAATAAATACAGTAAAGAGTAAAGATGATTCATTTGCCCTTTGCACTTCAGTTGAACTGCAGACGTGGCTTTTGCTCGTCAGAAATAGATTTTGAGCAGTGGAGGACAGTAACTAAGTACAGTGCTCAGCATATATGAGTACACCTCTCACAAATCTCTCTTTTAAATTCATATTTTTATGGAATTTTTAGGAATCTATACAAAATTTTATTTGTGCATACATATTAGGTTAGTCAGTTCTGAAGCCAAATCTGTAGCTAATCTAACAAAATAATTTACGATAACAGTCCAAAAACTAGTACATCCAAATTTATATGTTATAGAAAAATATTAAATACAATTTTTAAAAAGAGGAAAAATCAAGAGAAACAAAAAAATGGAAAAGTTTAGTTGAAATTTTGTTGGTTATACTTTTTTTTGGAATATTTAGCTTGAATTTAATTGTATTATCTTTCAATTTCTAAATATGTTTGTTGACTAAAATATTATTTTAATAAATATCTGTTTAATAAATCTGTTTTGTTTAAATGCACCAAAATATATTGCCAATGTTCACTGAGAAACAGATTAAAAAAAAATAATGTGCACAATTATGCTGAGCGCACTGTATTTTCACTTCTACTGTGCATTTTTTAAAGTATCTGTGATTGTTTATTTTAGAAAACCTTTATGAATGGGCTGAATCTTATCTGTTTTTTGTTATATGGTTCACAGATTACACCGAACTGTTTGTGAACTGAGTCAACAACTCATCAATTCAAATGATCAAGTCAGAGTGAATCTAAAGTCAACCGCTTGCTGATTCAAATGATCCAATAAGAGCAAGCTTTTAGTAAAACGACTCAGTAATTCTGTCCAGAGCAAGTGTACATTCAAGAGCTCACTCATTCAAAAGACCTTGCAGAACAATTCTCTAGAAAATCATTCACTGAATTTACAAACAGAATCAAAATGAGTTAAAAATCCTCTCGGCTTGAGTGTCCGTGTCTAATGGAATAAAAACCTAAACATTTACTAATGCTGTCATTTTGTCATTGATCTATCTTTTTATATTGTGATTTCAAAGAAATAATCATTAGAATATTAAGTAAAGAGAATGTTCCATGTAAATTTATGTGGAATTTATGTAAATTCCACTGTAAATATATCAAAGCAAAATTTTTTTCAGTAATATTCATTGCTAAGAGCTTAATTTGGACAACTCTAGAGGTGATTTTCTCAATATTTATATTTTTGAACTCTCAGATTCCAGATTTTCAGATAGCTGTCTCTCAGATATTGTCCAATCCTAACAAACCATACATCAATAGAAAGCGTATTTATACAGCTTTGAAGTGATGTGGAAATGTCAGTTTCAGTAAAGGATAAAGTTACATGACTGGTTTGGTGTTCCATGGTCACGTTGACAGTTTTGTTTAGTTACATACTGGGCTGTATAATACATTTTGCTATTCTCACTTGTTTGCACACTTGAAATTATCATTAATTAGTGTACATTCAAAAAATATTACTGCTGCTTGTTCAAACTACCTGTTTGAAATGAGCTGAAACAACACAATTCTTGTCATTTCTTAAGCCAAGTTATTTGTTTTATTTTAGTCCACTTAAATTTGAAAACCATTAACTTAAGCGTTTTGTGTTGGGACAACATGAAGAAATTGTGTCCAACTACCTGGTTAGGGGATTTAGTGTAGTTCCCAACATTCTTTGCATGGGATTGAATTAAGAGAGGGAAATGTTGACAATAAAAGTAATTTTATGTGTTTAAAGTTAATAGAAAGACTTGTTAGAGTTTAATCTACACTTTAGTGTGAAGATTTCTAAGATTTTCATGTAATCTACCTAAAATTAGTTCTAAGATCAGTGTCAATCAACTGTATTTGTAACTCATGAAATATGCTTAAAAAATGGCTATTAGTTCATTTAGGATAACTTCAAGAGACTTCGAAATGCACGATATATAATATACATAAATGATATTGTCAGACCTTTGAGTTTAAGTTAAATAAAAATACAAATGTATTTAAACTAAGGATGTCCAGATGCGATCACGTGGTTGTAAATCGGACCCGATCACAGGATGTCAGACTCGATCTTAATTGGATGTTACCTCCCAATCAGGACTCAGCGCGAGTATGTCTGCGACCTGGAGGTATTTTAAAGATGATTACGACAACAGCCATAGGAAACTGTGAGATATGTAAACTTGGCGTTACCTGCCGGCTATTTTAAGATAAAGTGCTATTTCTTTTTATATATTCGATCTTTTTATTTTTACTGTCGTACTAAACTCCAAACGTGAAGAATTCATGTTATTTATTACTTGATTGTTCAAGCTACCTCACAGAAGTACTCTGTTTTTTAACTGAGTTGTTGAATGTTAAAATAAGTAGAATTAAATAACATAGGGAACATCCTGGATCTGTTTTTTTCCTCTCATTTATTCCTTTTTTTTAAATATATATATATATTTTAGAAGTATCAGATCAGTATATCGGTATCAGTAGGTACTTGAAATCAAATGACTCGAACTCTGACTCGAGGGCAAAAAACCTGATCGGGACATCCCTAATTTAAACCTTTATTTGATCAAATCATGTTGGACCACTTCAATTACATTTAATTGTGTAAATAGTTTTTTTTTAGTTGGTGCTAAACAAATTTATTGGATGGAAATCTTGCCCTCAGCTGAGTTTTTTTTCTGTGTGTATGACAAGTTTTTGTAATAAAGTTAAACTTTAGTTTTTGCTAAATAAATATTCATCTTTTCATTTTTAATACCTAATTACTTAATAAAATGCAACAAAATTTAAACTTAATAAAACTTAAATAAAATGATAAAAGAGAAAATCAGAACTTTGTACTCCTGGAGTTGTATTTAGCAATTTTATTTAGGTGCTTGATTCGTGTTCTTCATCCACCGCTGATTTCGAGTAAACACAATGAATAACTCATCTGTTGTTCTCTTTTGTTTTTCCCCCAGGATGAATTCCATCCGTTCATCGAGGCGCTGCTGCCGCACGTGCGTGCCTTCGCCTACACCTGGTTCAACCTGCAGGCCCGCAAGCGCAAGTATTTCAAAAAGCACGAGAAGCGAATGACCAAGGATGAGGAACGCGCGGTCAAGGATGAGCTTTTGGGCGAGAAGCCCGAAGTCAAACAGAAGTGGGCGTCGCGTCTTCTTGCAAAGCTTCGTAAAGACATCCGGCCGGAGTGTCGAGAGGACTTTGTGCTGTCCATAACAGGGAAGAAGCCTCCATGTTGCGTCCTCTCGAACCCAGACCAGAAGGGCAAAATGAGGCGCATTGACTGTCTGCGGCAGGCGGATAAAGTTTGGCGTCTGGACCTGGTGATGGTGATCCTGTTCAAGGGCATCCCGCTCGAGAGCACAGACGGGGAGCGACTGGTCAAAGGTGGCCAGTGCTCCAACCCCATCCTCTGTGTCCAGCCTCATCACATCAGCGTGTCCGTCAAAGAGCTAGACCTCTACCTCGCATACTTCGTGCAGGAGAGAGGTGAGTTTGCTAACATTTTGTTTATTAGTGCATGTGAATGAATCCTCGCCCATTCAGGGAGTGGATAATTCTGGGAACTACACTGCCGCTCAACCCTTGATGGTAGTACTAGGAAGTCATATTGTGCAAAGGTACAGAGAAACCAAGGCTTGCGGAGCATCCGTGTGGCGTAAATCATAGAAAGATGCTCTGGCTCGTTCTTCTGAGAAACTGTTGACTCATCATCCTGTGCTGCTCGGTACCAGGAGCGCCCAATTTTGAGTGCAGCTTTTGCATGCAGGCCTCACGACACACCGCACTTGTCTGTGTTTTCAAACCAGAACTGCGCTGTCAACAATCACAGACGTTGGTTTTTAACCAAAGAGACAGGAAGAAAGGGAGTTTAAAATGTAAACAAAGCTGACAGTGAAAATCATTTAAAGTCTAACAGGTGGAAAGATGTGCTTGAGTTTATTAATGTTTGCCAGATAAGAGGAACTTTAATGAAGGCAGTTGGGGTACATTTGACTGGTGTAGCATGTAACTCTGCATTTGTCATCTATGAACTCCAATCTTTGACTTAAGGCTCTAGTATTTAAAGCACAGGTGTTAGACTCAACTCCTGGAGGGCCTCAGTTTGGCTTTAACTAGGCCTGTCACAATAATCAATATAGCGACTTATCGCAGAACACATGGACATGACCTCAATCTTTTTTGGTGATGCAATATATATCGCCCATACTTAAAAACCAATTCTAGCCACATTTTAGCTGATTGTGCAACATCTCTATCTCTATTGGAGCTTTCAGTGTCAGTATGGTTAAAACACACTATAGCATTTACTATAAATTACTATAGTATATTTGCATGTAGGTGTCTCACAGCTGAAAATAGATCTGGCTGCAGATATGGCAGCCTCTGTTGCTCTTTACCTTGCTCTTTTTTGTTAACATTTATTATTTTTTATTTAGCATGTGCGTATTCACATTCTGATTCCAATGCCTCATTATTATATTGTTAAAATGACTATAATTCAATGAAATACTCTTAAGAATAAAATATGATGTGTTCTTTGGAAGAGTGTACAGTACTTGCATTGTGATGATATTTAATATTGTCATTAAACTGACATTATATAATGCGTGGCATAAAATGGTCTTAAAGGGACAATAATATCTTAATATTTTTGGTTGCAATATATCATACAACAAAAAAAGATATTGTAACAGGCCTAGATTTAACCCTAATTAAACACTCCTGATCCAAGTACTCGAGTTCTTCAGACTTGTTTGAAACCTACAGGTAAATGTGTTGAAGCAGGGTTGGACCTAAACTCTGATTTAAAGGACAATCAGCAAATATTGTCAGTCAAAAAATTGGGGTCAATAAATTTTTTATATACAGTATATAGATTCATACTTTTAATTACCAAAGTGACCGTATATAGTAATATAGTAACAAAATAAATGGGAAATAAATGCTGTTTTTAAAACTTTCTATAATTTAAAATCCTGAAAAACTGTTTTCACAAAAAAAGGGCGGCACGGTGGCTCAGTGGTTAGCACTGTCACCTCACAGCAAGAAGGTCACTGGTTCAAACCCCGGCTGGGTAAGTTGGCGTTTCTGTGTGGAGTTTACGTCTTCTCTCCGTGTTGGCGTGGGTTTCCTCTGCGTGCTCCGGTTTCCCCCACAGTCCAATGACGTGCTATAGGTGAATTGAATCAGCTAAATTGGCCGTAGTGTATGTGTGTGAATGCGAGGGTGTATAGGTGTTTCCCAGTGCTGGGTTGCGGCTTGAAGGGCATCCACTGTGTAAAACATATTCTGGATAAATTGGCGGTTCATTCCGCTGTGGCGACCCCTGATAAATAAAGGGATTAAGCTGAAGGAAATAAAAAATAATAATGTGCACAACTGTTTTTAATGTTAATAATAATAAAAAATACATATATGCAATTAGTACAATGCAATGATTTCATAACAATTAAGTATTATTATCTATTGAAGGTAAAGGAACTCCTTCAGACACATTTAAAAATCCTACTGACCCCAATTTAGTTTTTTTGCCAGTCAACAAAATGGAAAGCTTGTGGTGTAATTATCCGTAAATCAAACTCCACCCACAGGTCAACTTAAACTGATAACCAATAAACAGTGATTCATTAACATAGAAAATTAGTCAGAATGACGATTCGATTCTGGCAGTTGAACAACCTAATCAACAAGCATGTTTACCATAGGTCTCTCTAACTCAATTCCATGCGTCTCATTTCTGCCCTTCTTTAGCTTCCGTTGTATATGATCCTTTAAGTGTTTTCCGTTAGTTCTTTAGAAAACCAAAGAATGAGTCAGCGTAATATTTTGTGGTAATTAACAGCATGCTGTAGACAATATCTACAGTCACTATGTAGACCTTGTGATTGGACTTTTTACATTAAAAAATGGTTAACACAGTCACACTAATTCAGATATGATTCTGTAGTAGTAAACCATGACCAGTCTCTGTGACACATTGGTGAATGTTTGTAAGCTTAGCATGTGCAGTGCTTAATAGTTCAGTTGAGTGGTCAACACGACCGGATGATGGAGTGTGTGTGTGTGTGTGTGTGTGTGTGTGTGTGTGTGTGCGTTTAGTGCAGCAGCAGTCAGAGTGACTCAGCTTTCTGAGTATGCGTGAATAATGCGATATCATCTCTCAAATTCTTCTGTACTAGATTCTGTGTTAAAAACCTTTTTATTAAGATCTTATTGTTCTTTCTTCTCATTTCTCTTTATACTGAAACATTATGAGTATTTGTGTGTGCACCTGAGGGTGTGTTTACACTTGGCAGGTTTGATTCAAATGATCTCTGGTGCGATTTTTGTAAATGCGATCATCTGAGTGAGTGTGAACGCAAGTGAAGTGACATTTTTCAGTCTTGGTCGACTTCTAAATGAGCTCTGGTGTGGAAAAATCCTCTAAAATTTGAATCATGGACCCTAAAATGGACCAAAAACAGGACTTGATGTCACATAAAGAGGACAGAATGCTTTTCTCATCATGTTTGTGATGTTGTTCAATACAGGCGTCGGAAATTCATCTCGTTTGTGTGTGTGACTGAGGATTTCCTGGGGCTGTTTTGACTTCTTCACACATTTTATAAGCTCTTCTTCACTAGCTCACACCTGAAATGTTTATATCACGTGTATTCACATATAAGCATGTTTTGTCTAGCAGCACACAGCATTGTTTTGGATATTCAGATGCTAAGTCAATGCCAAGCAGACCAGTGACCAAATGCATCTTTTGCTTTTTTTTAAACAAACTACACAGCCTTTAATATATGCACAGCAATCACATTAAACAAACCTCTTGATGCAGTTAGTTAGGGTCCTCGAATCTGAGACTTTTGAAACTTTATGTTTTATCATGGCAGCACAGTGGCTCAGTGGTCAGCATTGTCGCCTCACTGCAAGAAGGTCGCTGGTTCAAGTCAGTTGGCATTATTGTGTGGAGTTTGCATGTTCTCTCCGTGTTCGTGTGGGTTTCATCCGGGTGCTCTGGTTTCCCTCACAGTATAAAGACATGCGCTAAAGGTAAATTGGATGGACGAAATTGGCCGCAGTGTATGAGTGCGTGTGTATGGGGGTTTCCCAGTACTGGGTTGTGGCTGGACGGGCATCTGCTGCGTAAAACATATGCCGGAATAGTCAGCTGCTCATTCCGCTGTGGTGACCCCTGATAATAAGGGACTAAGGGTGTTTTCACATCTGCCTTATTTAGTTTGGTTGAATCGCACAACAGTTCTTTTTCCCACTTGGTTTAGTTTGTTTGGGGAGGTGTGAATGTAGTAAAAGTGTACCGAGATCTCCTTGAAGTGGTGGTCTCGGTAAGCTTTAAAATGAACCCTGGAGTGGTTTGTTTGTTATGTGAACATGATCCGAACTAAAACAGACCCAATCGCAAAAAGTACTGCACCTTTTTGGGCTAATCCAGCTACCGTAGTCTGATGCGCTGTGCAGTTGTTGTTTTTTTTTTTGTTTTTTTTGAACTCTTCCAAAAAGTGTTGATAAATGAAACTGAAGGTGTGTCCCAAATCACGTACTCACCATGAATTCACACAGGGCTTCAGTGTCAACTCTTGACCGAGGGCGTGTCTGTTGGGGCTGATGTGCTCGTCATAGCAGCGTCAGCCAATGAAATGAGTCCACAATCGGCTACTATTTGAGCTAGGCTATTTGCATAAATCGATCTGATTTGCTGACACCTCTGTTGGCATTTGAAAAATTGAGAAATCCCCAACTTCTGCAGCGAGCAACGCCGCTAAAGCAGCACCAATGAACCCACAATTCAGTTCAGTCTTGACGCTGACACCCCGTGTGAATGGGGCGCTATGCATTATTCGGCGCCATTTTGTTGTGTAAATAGTGTAAGTAGTGAAACATTTATTTTATGGTAGACCGTGGTAAACCTTAAAAACGGTTATCGTCCCATGCCTAGTTATCAGTGTTTATCAGTTATCGATACTCTGTGCTGGAAACCATGATACATTTGCCAGTCTTCTGTGATGAAGAGACAGTTCTAAAGAGAATCATTTATGTGAAATGAAGTTCTTTTGAATCACGCCACTTTGACTGTTACTTTTGATCAAGGGAATGCATCCTCCCTTAATAAGTCAACTCATTTCTTTTTAAAAGTCTTGTGCAAGAAACTAGTTTAATAAACTCAAAGTTTACTTTTCTTGATCTATCCCCTTAAACAATGTCACATCATCAGCCCAAGTGTTGCAGAAAAGTAATGCTGGTTAACAATTGTTAGTCCACTACTGCAGCCTGCATTTTTCCTTTCTTTTTTCCCGCCCTTTTGTCTCTCCGCCCCCCTCCAGGCGACCTTCACCCTCAGTCGTCTGGGTCAGGCAGGCAGCCCGCGTGTCACCTGACCTGCCTAATAGCCTACAAACTCCTTGCTGTAAACAGTCCGATAAGGAGCTGCGTCCGTTCGCCTACAAACGGCAGCAGCGCAGAGAGAAAGAGAGGGAGAGAAGCAAAGGAAAAGGAGTGTCTGAGAAAGACAAGAGTGAAAGAGCCCTACAGTCAGCATTTGCGCTTAAAGGCACAGGGCCATCTTTCAGTCGTGAGGCATGCTCAAATTCCCTTCATCTCGATCGAGTTGAACAGGGCCGGCAGTGTTTCTGCAGTGGCAGCTGTGTGTGTTTGTGTGTGCGCTCAAACTTTGTTTCAGTGTCTTTGCTAATGGAGCGAAGAGCAGGGTGGGGCGAGGGTCCCGTATGGCGGCCAGATCGAGAAGCACTGGCCATTCCTCTTACTGCCCTCCTTCTCTCGCTCAACAGGCAAACCACAAGTCTCTCTGGGTGAAACGACTCCCTCGAAAGATGATCAAATTAATTACATTTTTGAAAGATTAGCCTAGCGGCCTCATTAGAGCTGTACGATTTATCTAGCTCTTCGTTTCCACCCCCATATCGGGTTCCAGCTGGGTCACATGACCTGGCTCGTGCCCCAGTCCTCTTCTGATCTTTTTTTATAACTCTCAAGCTCTGAAGCTTTTTTTTTTTTTGCCTTGGACAATAAATATTACGCTTGTCAAAACAAACAGGATGGTGGTTTTGACCGAACCGAAGTTTGGTGGCACTGGAGAGGCGTCTGTGCCAGAGATCAAGTTAAATGCAGCGGCTCGCTTTCCATTCGTTTCATATGTGGAAATGCACTGTAAGTTTAGCCAAGCAGGAAGATGCAGCACACACACATGCGCACACGTACGCACACACACATGTTCAGTAAACACAGAGAAGCTGGAATGCGCTCCAGAGCTCTGGCAGCGGAAATTTGGGAGGGGTGGGAGAAAGGGGGTCAGCTCAGGTCAAGTTCACAGCGCTGTCGGCCTCCAACAGGGGGAGGTGTTCGGTGGCGCTTATCTTCTTAAAGGGCCAGCACACGCTTCAGCAAAGCAGCACATGCTGGGGTTTAATAGGAGGATCTCTAAATGTTTTGACATTTTATGTATTTTATTATTATAGAAAATTGTTATTGTAGATCAACATTAATTGATGATACGTTATATAGACAGTTAAATATTGTATATAATTAAAGCTGTTGCTGTGGGGACTGAAGGGTGTTATACATTAAGTGGATTTAAGAAAGAGTTAAATTTCCATTCAAGTTAAAACGTTAAAGTTTAATTAGACAAGAGTTAAAAAGCCATTTCATAACAAATTTAGCTGTTTTATAAAAATAAATCTATATTAAAATACAAATAAGAGATAAAATAAATGTAAAAGTGATCAAATAAATTTGTCTAAACAAATTGGCATCGGAATTCGAAATGCAAATTCATTTATACATCACACAAATCAGGTCTGTTTATTTTATTGATTTATTTTAACATGGACAGTGTTAGTTCAACAGTAAAAGCTGTAAAAAACCAGAGTTAGCCCTAAGGACTCATGTCAGATTTTAAAAAGGCAACATAAAATGTCAAATACATTTGCATTGTATTTTACTTTTAAAATGTCAAGATTTAACAATCAAGTTAAGTAGTTTAAATAACAGCATATTTATGTCTTTGTTTAGCATTCCTATCTGAAAGCGGAGAAATATAATATAACATTTTTAGCTATAAAAGATGATTGTTGATTACATAATTATAATAATAATTCCTTACATTTATATAGCTATTTTCTGGACACTCAAAGCGTCTTACATAATTTTTTTGGGGGGGGGAATCTCCTCATCCACCACCAGTGTGCAGTATCCACCTGGATGACTTGACGGCAGCCATATTGCTCCAGACCGCACACCAGCACAACAGGAGACAGAGTGATGAAGCCAATTATGATATAGAAATGGTTAGGAGGCCATGATGGACAGAGGCCAGTGGGCAAATTTGGCCAGGATTCCGGAGTTAAACGAAGGACATCCTTGGATTTTTAATGATCACAGAGAGTCAGGACCTCAGCATCTCATCCGAAAGACGGCACTCACTGAGCAGTATAGAGTCCTCTTCACTATACTAGGGCATTAGGACCCACATAGACTGCAGGTTGAGCGCCCCCTGCTGGCCTCACTAGCACCACTTCCAACAGCAACCTAGCTTTCCCATGTGGGCCCCGATCCAGGTACTGACCAGGCGCAGCCCTGCTTCGCTTCAGTGGGCGACCATGTGAGAGTTGCAGAGAGCTAGCTGCCAGCATCTCTACGTAGGCCATCTCAGTTATTCGACACTGATTAGTGCATATGAATCTGTGTGTGGGTGTGTGTGTGTGTGTGTGTTGTAAAATAATTAAAAACATTATAAAAACATCAAAATACAAAAACATGACATAGAGATAGTACATGGTTTCCGCTACATTCATTCTTCCATGGTGGGGCGCCACACCAAAATTCACCCTGCCACTGCTACATTACAGCTTCTCATTCAAAACATTCAGTCGTTTTTTTTTTAAATAGCGGGTTATAATCGCACCAAAACATATTAAAAGGTGAGTGGATTATAACAGCGCAAACTTCTCTGTAATCGTAGTAATGCTGTGCGTTATTTATTTAAGGTGACATGCTGAGGTGACTGACAGGTGCGCGATGCGTGAGGCTAGCAAACACAATGTAGCTTTCAGTTATGACGAACACCGTTTCCATAATTATATTTTCTAGATAAAGGTCTATGGCTCTGCATATAGTGAATTTATCTTGCTGGAGTTTATAGCCATTTCACTTTACTTCAGGACGCATTAGTGCTTCTCTGTAGGTCAATTGGAGACATTCATAAATATTCCTAGCATATTTAATAAATGCTGAGACATACTTGTTACATAAACGCACTAAATAGCACTTCAGCAGCGTTTATTTGAGAGCGCATAAGAAAAGCTGCACTTGAGCAGCATATAATTGAGGGTGTGCAAGAAGTTTTGTGCACGATCAGAGGAAATCAGCGTGCAAGCAAAGAGAGCCGCATGCTCGTATTACATGAATGCGATCTCGACTTGTAATACTGCGCTCACAACATTTGTCATTGAAGTAACGTCACAGATAGTTGACAGATCAGTGTAAAAGGCCCAACAGAGTCTACTGCCACAGCTGGAAAAAATCCTAGAGGAAACGCTGCAGTATTATATAAAATCTGGAATATAAAATCTACTTTAATAACAGAAATACACACATGCTAATTGTATGCATGGTGATCAAATATATTTTATGTAAACCCAATAAGGAAGATTTCAGATTAAGCTCTGCATTTGTAGGTAATCAAGTAAGTACATTTGTGAAGCTAGATATGTGAAAACTTGTGCACATTCTTAAAAACAAAGCTCTTATGGACCTCTGGATCTCACTGTACGTATGGCAGAGATATAGCTCTACAATAAGACTGACAGTCAGAGGTTTGATTTCCTGACACAAAACACGATGTGCTCACTTGTGGCTGAAGCTTGCGGGTCGAAACATCAAAGTGTTTCAGCGCCACAGAACTTTCTTTTCACACTTTCCTGATTCTTCAGGTGTTTTGGTGAAAGCAGCTATTTACAGTAAATATCTCTCGCCTGCTTTCTGAGAGAGAGAGAGAGAGAGAGAGAGAGATAGAGCAGTCTTTTTGAAAGGAATCTGACAGGCTGCCTCTCTGTCTGAGGAGAGAAATCCATCGAGCTGGAATATGTTGATGTTCGGTAAAGTAATGGAGCTTTGATTCCTCGGTGTTTTCAGTTATGTCAGCTTTTGACACTTTCTGTGCACAGCTAAACGCTTGCTCAGATGTATGAGAGGCCTATTGATGTCACTGTGGCACATGCTGGAAGCACTGTGAAGAGATACACACTATGGTAATACTGTTTCTTTACAGTACAACTTCTCACATCTTGGCAGAGTTGTGTTTATTATTTTGCACACCCTTTTTTTCCACGTCACTTGCATGATATGTGAGAACATCAGCTAGCATTTCTTTAAAAAAGAGATGGAATCTTAAGATAATATGGCACAAAAATATTCAGTTTCATTATGTGAAATACAAAATACATGTACTAAATTAGCTTTGTTAAGCAATACACACACATATACACTTCCACATGTGGTTTAGAAGGACTCTTTACAGGTGTAATAAATTTTATATTGTTAAAAAAGCTTATTATTTGGCAAAATTTGAATGTCAAAAGGCCACTTTAAGTATGATTTTTTATATTTTTTTTAAATTACAAAGACACAAGGCATGTCCACCTAAATCAACTTAACAGTGTAATACCCATATCACATAATTAATATGGCTATTATTATGATTCATTAAAAAAAACTTAAGATAGTTATGGTGAATATTGTTATAATTATGTATGAAACATGAAGATAATTATCCCAGCAGACACACAACGTCACAAGATGTTAATATTAGGTTAGATTTAGGTCGCCAGCATCTAAGGACAACGTTGTTTTGATGTCCAATAACGACGTGAAATTATATTTTGTAGATTTTAGGTTGTGTTGGAAAGTGACCAAAATCCAATGTCAAGCCAACATCTTAAACCAACGTCATATTGATGTCAAATACTGACATTTATTCGTCAGGTATGGTAACCAAAACCTAACGTCTGATAGACGTCATATTGCTAAAGGCTGATTTATACTTCTGTGCCAAGTGCACATGTATGGTCTGAGACAGCCTTCGCGCGATCGCATAGCCCTCGCCATAGCTGACGCCGATGCAACTGCACAACTTTAAAAAAATTTAACTATACGTCGTAACAACACGCAGCATAACCTTTGTGATTGGTTGGCTTGGTAGCTGTGCAGAGTGTGGGCAGAGCTGAGAGCTGCAAGCCCGATGGAGCAAGTGTTTACAAGTGTCGAGTCCTGTGAAGGCGCTCCAGATAGAAACTGTTGTTTTGTGTTTAGCTTATGATTAATGTTGTTGCACGTCGGCCCGTTCCCGCCTCTGAATGAGCGAGTTTTAGCTACTTGTACATTAAAGTAGCGTTCAGAAAAAACAAAATGCCTGCGAAGAAACAGAGGAGTAACATAAAAATCTCACTGCCAGCTAGCGTTTCGGAAGTGTTATTGCAAAGCAACACAAACAGCACGCAGAAGTATAAATGCACAGCTATGCGCAAGGTAGGCACTGTGGGTAACGCAGATTACTCGACGCAAAAGTATAAATTAGTTTTAACGTCCACACAGCATCTACCTGTAACATCATTAGACGTTGATATTTTGTTATTTGAGTTATTTTTTAAGTTGTGTTGGAAAGTAACCAAAATGTAATGTCGGACAGTAGCTGTGTTTCCATCCAAAAATGCGAATGAATTTCATGCGCAAAACTGGATTATTACATAAAAGATGTGCGAATAAAGCAGCGTTTACATCCAACGAGTCAAAGCGAACAAAATCGTCACTTCCTGATTAACTGCCGCCAAATATCAACAGTAAAAACTGAATTTGTTGCAGTAGGAGAAGCTGCGTGAATCTTTTCTTCATTTAATAAATGGCTTGCGCCTCAGAAGGCAATCCTGACACGTAGTGAACTCGTGGTGGCGTTTGAAGGTGTTAGACGCGGAGCACATACGCTCTTGATTCCGGAGGTTCTTAATAATAAAATAACACTAATACTTAAACTGTTACGGCATTTTAGAATGACCAAAACAACATTTCAGATGCTTTACATCCAAGCCTGCTGATTTGTCCATTTATACACATTTTTATCATCTCTTATAACAAAATCACATGATTTTTTTTTTATGTACATACTGAAATTTGTTCGGTAAAAGTGTTTCCATTGTAGTTTATGCACATCTTTTCTTATCGAATAAAAAGTTTATCCTTCTCAGTTATGTGCATACATTTTTTTATGCGCATCTTGACGTTTCCACCAACTGTCTTTGTTTGCACGTCCAAAATGCACATAAAAATAGGTGGATGGAAAGTAGCTATTGTCGTCAGCCTGACGTTGGGTTTGACGTTAACCTGAGTTTCATTTCCAAACAAAATGCAACGTCTGATGTCATATTGATGTCCTGTGCCTGCTGGGATGATTAAATATGAACACACACACACACACACACACACACGCACACACACAGACACACACACACACACACACACACACACATACACACACACACACGCACACACACAAACACACACACACACACACATATATATATATATATATAGCACTATTAAGGTGGTACAACGTACACGTTAACGTCCTTTGCCTGCTAGTGTATGTGTGTGATATGGGTATTCCATTTTTAAGGTGGTTTACATGAACATGCCTTGTGTATTGCTTAACAAACTAATTTAGTACATGTATTTTGTATGTTTTACATAATGAAACTGAATATTTTTTGTGACAATACTAAACATAATGAAACTAGACCTGACACGCACATTGTTATTACAGATCATTATTGTGGTTGCTGTTATTCTTCATATATATATATATAATTATTGATATGCAATCACAGTAATTCTAATAATTATAATTCACATCAGGGCTGTACTGTGATAAATAATAATAAAAAACATTAAGACTTCTTTTCTGATCCACATAATTGAATAAACAGCAGATTTTACAAGTGAAACTGTGCATGAATTCTTAATTTCCATAGTATATTTCATTTCTCTTCCGTAGTTTCATAGTTTCCAAGTCACAGCCTAGAAACAAATGAAATAACCAAGAGAGCTGAGAAAAGGACCACAGCAATATGGACTCAGTGTAATAAAATAAAACAGCATGAGTTTGTATAAAGTCTGAAAATAGATAGATATATGGACAGAGAGAGAGGGAGTGAGGGAGGGATGCATGCATGCAGAGGGAGGTCACAGATGAAAGTCAGAAGCATTGCAGCTCTATGGTAATCAATCTGTCAGATCAATGTGTGGACCAGCCAGACACTATCCAGCTCATAGTGCTGACGGTTCACATCACACACTGACCACACTGGCACAGGGCAACCACAAAAAAAACACACACACACAAAAAAAAACGGCACATCCAAAACGAAGACTTGCCAAGTCCAGACTGTTTGTTTTTGGTTGAGTAAATAAAGTGAGTTATGCTGTTTTAGGAAACTACTGGTCCGTCCAAATTGCGTGATATTTTTGGACTTTCTACCCTCAATCGATCGGTTTCTCGATATTTGATTTCCACACTGTGTGATATATACAAATAAACTATTGTAACTCCATGTTCTAACTCATAAATTTTAGCGACAGGTGATAAGAGGTAACGGTGTCTTCTATCAGCTCAACTTCATATTAAACTGCACCTGATGGTTAGCATGAGCTCATACAGTACTCTTGGTGACCTTGCGTAGCCTGTTTAAGAGAGCGGGTGATAACCAGACGTGGCTCGTCGCTGATTAAACACCGACCGACTGATAACAGCCTCGTGCAGTATACTGTATCTCAAACCGCTGTTTCAGGTCAACGTCATTCCACCATCTGGAGCTCTTAGGGGATGTTTAATAGAGGCCATCTGAACCACAGATCCAATTTAACCCACTGTTGGCTTTGCACAAAGTGGGAAACGTAGCCTTTTTTAATTTTAGGACACAATTTTTTATTTGTTTGATTGTCTTAAAGGTCTTGTGAATTTAAAATAAAGTTTTATAGATGTTAGTAAGAGTATTGTTAGATTTAGAATATTTATAAGCTAATTTGCTCCAAAACAGTAACAAAATTTCACGTTTAGAAGATATGAAAATGGATATTTACATCCGAAGTTTGCAGTTTGTTACTTCCGTCTAAATGGATTAATGCTTTATTTCACGTCACCTCATACTTCAGTTTCTCATTAAATCTTGACCAATCAAATGCTGTCTGGTATCTGACATGCCCCGCCCCTTTCAAGACACTTCTCATTTGTTTTTTATTTGTTGCGCTTGATCTCAACCACTCTCACTGGCAGAGCTGTGAGAAAACAAAACGCTATTGGCTGTTTATTAAAAGGGGGAGGAGCTACGCTATGTCCCACCCTCTCTTCTATTTCTAGTTGAGATTACATGAAACATCAAATAAAAAAATGCACATTTCAAATAGGGCTGGGCGATATCGCAAAATAAATATATCATGAAATCATGTTTCATATCATTCGGTATCGATAATTATTGATTATTTTTTAACAATTCATTTAGGTATATTAAGATTTTTTAACCACTTTATTTTAATTTACCAACATTACTAAGGCAAATCGTTTTTAATTGTCAAAAACAAAAATGTTTAAACTAAATATCTGATCTCTTTAAAATAAAATAAACTATAAGTGTTCAAAAGACTCTTACACTTGATAAATTAAGTGTTACAATTGTGTGCAAAGGTAAAGCGTAAACGCTGAACAATCAAAGCAAACTTTAAGGTGTGAATATTAATGATACAGTAAACCTAATTTCCACATGTGCTGTTATTCTTACCTCAAGTGACAAGCACAAGTGTGTGGTTTCCTTCATCTGCGCTCACCCTCCCCTGCCCGCCATCTTTGCAACCATCAACCGTTTTCTCAGAGGATGACAAACGTGAAAAACCATTGCTGCAGCTTCGATACAAGTTTATGGAGAAAATTAAAAAGCGCTGCATTGTTTGGATGCGCTGTGTTTGGATGCGCTGTGTTTGTGTGAGGTAATTAGTCTGGCATTATTACTGAAATGTGTATTTTCCATACAAAGTGTGAAGCATATTGGTTAGTTCTACTTACATGAATCGCTAAGTGCATGCAGCATTTGGAAAAATTGTGATATTTTCAACTAAGAGCGCCTGGAAAAATGTGTCCGTCATGTGTGCAAGTTGCGCGCCTCCATTGGATATGACAAACTTACACCCTAAGCTTATTGGCTTTGTTTCCAAGGTGCGTGCTCAGCAGCCACATTTTAATAAAACCATAGCGCTTCATACCAAAACTTCATTCCAAACATTTTTTTAATCAATATTGACAATGATGTTCCGTCAATAAATACCGATATCGATTTTATCGCCTAGCCCTAATTTCAAAGCACTTCATGGCACCTTTAAACACTTTTCCTGCCATTTTGACACTGACGCACTTCTGAAATAGCATTTAGTTATATTTATATAAACCATTTAATGCAGCTCAGAGATGGCATGAATGCATTTACACTGCAAATATGCCTGTATACTGTCATTCTAGTGACTGAGATGAGACAGAGCAGGCTAAAAAGGTGCAATAGATGATTGTCTTTAGAAACTATTTTTGTCATGCTGGTTTGAAAGTCTCTCTTGATATCCTAACAGCACACAAAATTTTTTTAATGGTCCAAATGTATTTATATGTATTTTAATATACTGTGGAAGGTGTAGGACCAATAAAAGTTTGTTCAGTCAAAACATTTGGCCTAAAAATTATGATAGGCTGTCCTACCTGCCAATCAAAATATAACAACTGACTTTTACTGTTCACATTTTTCACCTATTACATAAAATAAATAGAAAATATTGTACAGAAAATAATTGTTTACAGTGTAAATATGGGGAAAAAAGCCTGCATGTTTGTGCAAACACTTTATTGATAAACCATTTAACTACATATATACTGCTAAAGCATTTTGTGTCCTCAATTTTACATTAGCTAATAAAACATACGCAGTGAACAGCTTAATACTGTATGTATTACCTGACATTAACAAATATTTTAACAATTAAACAATGTAATAATTCATTGTTAGTTTAAGCTGAAGAAATATAATTTTAGAATAGTTATTTGATAAAATTGTCAGTATATATACTGTATAACATTCTCAGATTTTAGTGTTAGATTATTGTGTAGTGTTTAAGTATTGTATAGTGTTGCTCATCTGTTATAGAGGTTTTATAAAATTATTACTTTTACAATATTATTATTTTTAGAATGATGTAGTTATATAAAATTATCTATACAGATTTTTAAAGATGTTTTGGAGAATTAAAGCATTTTTAGGAGTTAATGTGAACTTTTTCAAGTTCAACTCTACATTTTTGTCTTCCACTGCACCCATTGATGAGCACTTATGTTTGCAGTATGTTCATGCAGGAGTACCGGTCTTGTCCTTGACTTGTCAGGGAGTTTGGGACACATTTTGGTCTGCTTTTTCTAATGAAAGGAAGCCGTTTACATGATACTCTTTGCCTGCGACTCTCTGTCTGCCGCTCAGCCCCTGTAAAGCACTACTAATTGGAGTTTGAGTGTGAGAGAAAGAGAAAGTGTTTGAGGGGTGAACCTCACCGGGAGGCTTGGATTACCAACTCTTTCTATCAGAGAATAGATGGGAATGAAGAATCTGTTTGAAGCTTCCGGCAGACCAAGAGCGAGTATGTTTGTGCGTGTCCTCGAGCCCTATAAAAATTGTTGGTGTGAAATGGCGAAGGCCCAGCTGTTCCAGTGCAGATGGACGACTGCGTTGACTGCGTGTGAAGGAGAACGTCAGTTTTATTTCTCTGCTTCACCACAGCTGCCACTGGACACTACAGACACCTTACAGACACTGTACAAAAATTATATGACAAATGCTATTATGTTACTTTAACTAATATCAATCATATATACAAAGTTAAACTTAATATTTTTAGTCAGTCTGACTGATGCAAGTTGAGACTGTAAAAGTTCCTTTGATTCAGTGTAAAAAATGTAGACAGCAATAATTTTTACAGTGTATTATGTAGCTTACTTAGTCTATCCGGACAAAACGTTTAAATTCCATCATTGTTTACACAAATTTGTAATTTCAGACCTATTTGACTTTTTTTCTTTTGCAAGAATGAAAAAAGATGTTTTTTTTTTTTGTTTTTTTTTTATTTTATATTTAAACTGAAATTCAATAGGGTCCAAAACAACATTACAGTCTGCTGACATTCAGTAGAAAAAATTTCCTTCAAAAAGCTTCTAAAGTAGTAAAAACAACAACAATCAACACAAATAAATAAATAAATAAATAAATAAATAAATGAATGAATAAAAAATAAATGAATAAAAAAATAAATGTGATTAAGCGCACAGATGTTTTTTTTTTATGTACACAGTGACCCGAGTTCAGTTCCCGTCTCGATGTCCCCAATCCTCTCTTTCCAACTCACCTTTCCTGTCATCTGTCTACTGTCCTATCAATAGAAAGCAAAAAAAAATTTGTCGTTATGACTTGATAATAGAATTCCTATATTTTACATTATAACAAAGGATTTGTTAAACCTTTCATATATATATATATATATATATATATATATATATATATATATATATATATATATATATGTTAAAATATTGTTAAGAATTGTCAATTTTTCAATAATTTTTTAAAATTTATATTGGTAATAATTCAAAATAAAAAAATGTAACCTCAAAAAAGTCACGGTGTTATTGTACATGTCCACATTTTCCCTGCTTTTGTTTAAAAAAAATCTGTCCTCATGAAATGTCAAAAACACACTGTGATGCATGTTATGGGCATATCGAGCCAACAGGTGGCGATAATGACACTTTTATACTGAGTTTACATCAAAAGGGGAATTAAGTATATTTCGAATGTAAATTGCATTCTGGTCAGTGCAAACATGAGTACAGAAGCGGATTACCATCCCACAGTTGAACAATGCACGATTCATTTGCTCCGAACATGCAGAATTTGTTGTTGAGAAAACAACGCGCACACTGAGATCATGATTCAATTCAATTCATCTTTATTTCTATAGAGCTTTTACAATGTAGATTGTGTCAAAGCAGCTTAACATAGAAGATCTAGTAAATTGAAATTGAAACTGTGTCAGTCCAGTTTTCAGAGTTTAAGTTCCGTTCAGTTCAGTTCAGTGTGGTTTAATTTTCACTGCTGAAAGTCCAAACACTAAAGAGCAAATCCATCGATTTAGTGTCCACATGACCACACTGTACCCGGAGATTTGGAAACTCTTCACCCTAGCTGGAGTTTTCAGAAAATTGCAGTTTCAGTCACCTGACACCTTGTTTTCGTGTGGACAAACATAGAACAAAGTGCGGTTTTGAAAATACCCGTGTTCGTGTGGGTCTTAGTGTCATTTTTTTAAACAACAAATTAATTTTAAAAACCTCTACCAATTTCCTTTCACTGGCTTTCTTCTTTATAAGAGGCCACCAACAGAATAAACCTATTTTCTTTGGTACATGTTTTACCGCCGGATGCCCTTCCTGCCTCAGCATAGCCCTGAGAGAGCATTACTTTGTGCAAGAAATAATATTATTAAAATAATTAAAATTAATAAAATATAATTATTAATAATAATGTTAAATAAACAACAATTAATTTTAATACGAAATGTAGTCATTATGTGGCAAGTCATGCAGAAGCAACAGTACCACTTTTTTGTTTAAATTTAATTATTTAATTTAATTATTTAAAAAAATCTATAAAAAAAATAATATATACAAATATAATTATTCAAAAAATAAAAAAGTAGAAATATCACACGAATTCATTTTAAAATAGAATAATCAGCAGAAAATAAAAATACAGCAGAAAAATGAATCCTCAATCCAAAATTGGTCGTTATGTAAGAATCTGCTGAAGCTGTATGAAACTGCATCGAAACCGAAATTTTCTACTGAAACCAGCAGGTACATCAAAGCATCGTCTGTGGCACAGATTTGAAAGCTTTTTGATACGTTTTATTGGAATCTCCTTTATTTTGTCGACTCTCAATACGTGTTTAAACTAATGCTTTTGGTGACCACAAATGGGAAATTAAATTGGTATCATTTTCCATCTTGACTCAGAAGAATGCCTGAAATGACGACAGAGGAAGCCGTTTCCCCTGAACAGGAAGTGACACTCTCATTTTTCTTTACCGTCGAAGGCTCTGTTTAAATGTCGTTTCTGAAACTCCATTGCGATAAATGAAACCGGAGAGAGACGCATTTGAACACACATTGACGCAAGTGTCTTTACACTTTACAAGAAGCTTTTGCTTTTCTGCTTTTTATGTGGTGTTGTGACAAAACTGAAAAATTCCAGCAAGACTGAATTGATGAGTCAAGTGTTATTTAGGCTTCGAGGGGCTTCGTCTGATAAAGCCCTTGATGTCTCTGATAAAATCAAACTGTGGGTGTCGACGACAGATTCGTCTTCTGTGATTAATTTTGGAATTTTTGCAGTATTTTGTAGTATTTTTATATGTTTTTAAAATAAAATATTATATATATTTGTTATATCTAATTTTTAAAAGTCTTTTAATAATTTTATATGTAATATGTTTTATGTATTATTTATTTATTCATTCATTTACTTTAGTTTAATTATATACATTTTTAAGAAAGGAAAACAGAAAAAACAATATGCTTTTTGTATATTTAATTTTAAAAAGTCTTATTTATTTATTTTGACATGGACATCACAGGTGCACTGGCCAGCCAAATGCATTTGTTTAAGTGTTTTAGCAGACTTGCTAATTCTCAACACCTGTCCAAGAGAGGCTTGACATAAAATGAAAATAAAATAGGTACATACACTGTATACACAACATTATAATTTTTTACATAACATAAAATTGCTATAAGGCAAAAGCAAAGGCAACATGATCAAACAAACTAATAGTAAACTATTTATATAGAGACTGCTGTTTTATTTTTAGCTTTTTTCTAAGTACACTATTAAAAATATTCAAATTACTTTTATCATTTTAAGCAAACAGGTGAATCATTCCCTTAACAGAGAAAACAGATTGAACAAAAGTAGTCTTACACTTTGGATAAGAGAGTCACATTAGCAGTTGCTCATGTGAGACTCTAAGAGGTTTGATGCCTACTGATTAGATCAGAAAACATCATTGGATCATGATTATTTAAACATTAAAAATCAATTTAGGATAATTAAATTGAATAAAACTACCTGAAAAGGTGATGTTTACATAAAACCTCACAATGATGCCATCACACAAGCTTTAAAGCCAGTATTTTAATTGCTTATTTATATATTGAATCAATAGGCTTCAATGTGGTTAAAGAGGCTTGTGACCAAGATGTAATGCAATATGACAAGTGTATTATGTGTTATTTTGTATTATTTTGCAGTTGGATATGTTAAAAATCTAATAATAAAACGAAAACAATTTAGACTTGGCTTGACCCTCGTACACATATTTTTTACATGACTATCAAATATATAATTTTAATAGCTTTATAATCTGTTTATGTAATATTTATTTATTTATTTACTTTAGTTTAATTATATATATTTTTTTAAGGAAGGAAAACTAAATAAAATAGTATATGCATTTTAGTACATGTAATGTTTATGTCTTTTAATAGTTATATACAGGGCTTGACATTACACCCGCCAAACCACCAAATGTGGTGGTGGGTTAGAGAGCCGCTCCCACTAGCCACTTTGGCTAGTTGAAAATAGTTTTTGAATTGTAGTTCATCGAGAAGCAGCACGAATGACAAAGTAACTTTGCACAAGCAAAAAAAAGCAGGTGAATACCGAATGTTTTTCACCTGCTTAAAGTTTTTTCATTTTTTAATATATGGTTTAATTATCATCCTTTACAACAACATTGCTTTATAGGAGATTATAGGAGATTCCAGACCTTTAGCCTGGACATATTACTGTGCATAGTTTTAAAGACATGACGGTAATTCTTTTTAAAATTAGAAATAATATATATTTTTTTAAGAAATAAAGAAGCTATAATAAGCTTGTTTTTATTTAGGTAAAATTTGTAGCTAAAAATATATAGTTACTTGTTTATTTATTTTTCGGTATAGCCAGAGAAAAATTGGCAAATCCTTAATGTTGAGCCCTAAAAAGTCCTGTGAAATAAGAACTAATTGCAATGGGACACTATGAAACCACAGCATAACACAAAATAACACGACATAACACAAAATCTAAATCAAATAATTTTAGTCAAATTTATGCATATAAAATATATTTTCCCAACAACAAAATTGTCCTAGTGAAAATGGCGAGTGGCTAGTAATGTTGGAAAACTACACAGTGGCTGGTGATCAAAAAAATAATTTCAAGCCCTGCTTATATATAAAATCTGTTTTATGTATTATTTATTTATTTATTTATTTTAGTTATATATTACAGTAAATAATTTGGTACATTGTATTATTGTTTTGTCTTGTTATTATATATTTGTACTTTTTATATAGCTGTCATAATTATATTATTGCAAATGGTCACATATTCCATCCATATATTTATATGTATTTTTTGATTTTGGTTAAATAAAATAAAAGTCTGATAGTAATTAGTTAAATTTGGTCTGTTTTATTGAATATAATATTTAATACATTAATGTAAAAGATGTCTATAAATGTATCCATATTTAAATGTATAAACATTCTGTCCATATTTACATATACATTTTTTGGTTAAAGGAAAGAAAACAAAATATAGTAAACTCTGATAATAGTCTGGTTTATTGAATATAATATGTATTACATTTATCAAAGAGATATTTTTTTAGTATTTTCTTATTATTACAGTAAATAAATTGATTCATTGTATTATCATTTTACAGTATTAAATATAGTTGTATTTAATTTTGTGTGGCATAAGAAAGTTTATGCTTTCATCACATTGTCCTAATCAATGTTATTTTGGTGTTTATAATGCATATAAAACAATATTTTAAATGATTATTGTAATATTATGTTTAATTTTTGATGGATTTATTTATGATATTTAGTTTTTCGTGCAATTTCATTTGCAGAAATGTTTCCCTGGCAACTAAATTTAAATCTAAAATTAAAAACATCTAAAATTAAAAACACTTTATAATGAAATATTTATAATATTTAAAGAATATTGTTTTATTAATTCATTGAAAACATTTGTATGATTTTAGGTTTAGTAAGAGACAATACAGTAGCACTCGTCCAAACGTTTTGTCATCTGATATTTCTGCTGCTGTTGTCTAGTCTGTGGTACAGTATATCAGACAGTCCAGCAGTGTGTGTGTGTATGTGTACTTAGCCGTGCGTCTGAATCCTGCTCTACATGTTAGAGTTCAGCATCAGCGATGAAAGAAACACAGTTTTCTGCTTCTCCGTCAGACTTTGAAGCCGCTGTGCTGTTGCTCCACAGAGCCCTGAGATCTTAAAGCTGAGGGAAGTTTGACAGAGAGAAACTGATCAAAGCGCTGAAAGAGAGAAGTGACAGATGAAAGACGCACAGGTCTCTCTCTCTCACACACACATCCATAAAGCCACGGCACATGCAAATTAATATACACGTGGGTCTTTCATACTATAGAATCCATTTTAATTGGCATATCATACTTTTTAACTGCATTTTTATTGGCTCATCATACATTTGAAATTAATGAAGGAAGTTTTAAGATTAGATTTTTTTTCTTTAATTAAAATATTGCGAGCAGTTCTGATTTTGGGGTAATATACTAATATTATTATCGATTTATTCAAGAATAAAGGATTTTTTCTATTTATTAACTGTTTTGTTTAAACAAATTTGAGCAATTTTGTAATTAAGAGATATTACTCTTTTAGTATTATTTGTTTAAATCAGGGGCACCTAAACTTTCTTATGAAGGGCCGAAAACCAAACTTTATTAAGGCTAGTGGGCCGAAGCTAAATATGGTTGCCATAGGTAATTTCCTAATTTATTTAATACTATTAAAAATAACCTGAAAACATTGCTTTATTATAACTAATACAGGATATTTTTTTACATTTTATAATGATCTTATTACAGTAAAAACGAAATAATTCATAACAGAGTGGAGTTACACTAGTTTTTGCCTTGAATTGTTCACCAAGGTCTCCTGCATAGTCCTCTATCCGTCGAGTGGCAGTATTTACATTTTAAAAAGTCTTCATTTACGTTTAATTGAAACATTTAATTTTAGTTTGCTTTTTTGTAGCTCAGTAATGAAAGAAACAAACAAAAAAGGTTACTTCAAATTTGAAACAACAATCTCTGTTGAAGGCATTCGTCCCAACCCTCTCCATCATTCTCAGATGGGGTATTGGGCCAAATCAATGGTTACAGTGGGCCAACTTTGGCCCGCGGGCCCTACTTTGGGTATCTCTGATATAAATGTTTTAAGCAAATGTTTCACTGGAAATATTTTTAATTGCTATACTGAAATTGGTTCTCAATATTACTTTTCATCTTGTCCATCTGTTTAATGTCTCGTCTCCGTCTTAAGTGTAATATGAAATTATGATAATAAAAGCATTTCAAAATTTTAAAATCCACCCTGTTAGGAATCCCCCATTTAGTAAATTATTTAGTTCTAACTAAGTTTAAGCTTCAAAACGTTTACTAAATGAATCAATATCTGATACAATAAAAATGTGATTAAAATAAATCAAATAAAATCAATTAAATTCATTAATATAAATAAATATTAGTATAAATAAAAGTTGATTTAAAATAATCAAATAAATCAAGCATTTCTAAAATCATTCTTACCAAAACATGATTAAATAAGATTGAATAAGTGCACATTAATCAAAATAAGAAAAGTAAATGTGTAAATTAAGGCAGTACTATATTGATTTCTACTCTGCATTCATTTATTTGTTTATTTACACATTTTGTATTTATAAATGTAATGTAACTGAATAGAAACTTAATATTTTAGATTCATACATAATTTTAAAGTACAAAAATTCAAGTATATTCAAAGTATAATTTGTGTTTTTCTTCAAGAAACTGTATGGATGCCTTTTTCATATTAGGATTGATTACTCTTGCACAAGGATGCTCATATAAAGACTGAAACCCTCTGCCTTTAAATTACAACACAAGTGTCTTTTATCATGCCATCATGAGTTCACAGGGTGCACAGAGTGACAGGAGCGACCCACATAGGGTCACAGTTTTGTCAGATGTTGACACTTATATCCTGTGTAGACTTGATTCATTTCAGGGGTATTTATAAACCATCTTTACCTTTGGCCAACTGAAATAGAAAGGTCAGATGTAGTTGTATGAGAGGATTTTAAGCAGGTTTTGAAAGGTGTTGTTGTGTCACGTCTGATATCTCTGTCAGAGCACATGTTGTCTATGTCCTGGCTTGTGGCTTTTTAGACAACAGCATGTTTGCCCGACCTAAAGCACACACACACGCACACGCACACACACAGACACACATTCACTCCATTCATTTCTTCTCTCTAGCACCTATGATCAGGATTTAGTAACAAAATCTATTACTCTACTAACCACAAAGTTATAGGATCAGAGAAATATCAATTTGTAAATATTTTTGATAGTTTAATTGAGGGAAAAAATCATGCATTATGGAGTTTTCTGTATACAACATACTTTGTAGAAATTCTGTGAATTAAACTGCACAACCCAAAAGAAATAATGCTCATCAAAAGGAAAAGAGTTGTCTCTCTATAGAACAAAAACGTTTGATTTTATTTTTATCTTTGTTATACATGTGACTCATGTGAAATTGCTTCTGTGACATTGGTAAATCAAATATAATTGTTTGAAAACATTGACAGAGACATTTTTCAGAATTTTACAGTATTGTAAAATACAAGCCTACACAAAAAAAACCTTGGAAAGGGTTTCACTTTTTTGGTGAAAACAATTTTTTCATGGCAAAATTGACATTTGCATGGAATTGCTCAATTAATGATAAGGACATTTGTTGTCACTGAATACAGTTATTGATTTGTTGGGTTGCTCGGGAGTGCAACAACAAGATACACAGCTGCTAACGCAATGGATGGTAAAGAAGCGGTTGCACGAAAAAGTATGTGTCTCTAGTCCTCCAAGGTATGACTTTATTTTACATTAAATGGCTCTAAGAAAACAGTAACCTGAATAAATTAAATTAGCTGTAGTGTATGTGTGTGAATACAAGAGTAAGTGGAAGTTTCCCACTGTTGGGTTGCGGCTGGCAGGGCATCCGCTGTGCAAAACATATGTTGGATTCTGCTGTGGTGGCTTCTGATTAATAAATGGACTAAGCCAAAAAGAAAATGAATGAATAAATGAAAACGGTAACCTGCACGCTATGCAAGACTAAACTTTATTGGCATGGCTGTAGCCTACCACAGTCCTGTCAAAACAGTACAGTTTAAGTGTTTTGGGTTAAATTGTTTAATACCTTTGGGACATTTGTGCTTAGATCAGTTCAGTTGCGACTCAAAATCTACTGTATTACCTCAAGAGCTATAGTGATGATTAATTATAATATAATTATAATTATAATTATAATAAAAGATATTTATAAATGGCACTACTTTAGATCAGCTTAAGTTAAAAGGTGCAAATAAAGTGAGACACCACATATTTAAAATCAGAAAACTACAGCAGTAGAATATTACAATAGTTAATGTTGTGGTTTTCAGCTTATTTATACCTAAAAAGAAATATTTATCATTTACTATTTTGATATTTCAACAAATTATGCTGCTTAATATCTTATTGTCAGCATGTTTAGGTCCTAATTTCATAATGTGAATATACAACACTTGTTTTGCTTTTCCTTTATTTATATTTTGGATGATTAGAGAAGTTTTACTGTTCAAAAACAATCAGTTCAGATGTAAAAACCTCTAAGTGCCATCTGAAATTTTAATCAGCCTCCTATTTTATGTTGAATTATTTCACTTTAAAGACCATGAAAAGGACTTATTTTTTGCCATAATAGTGATATTACTGTACCTACACACAGGAGTCTGATAAAAATGATAATTTTATAAGAAAATGTCAGGTTTTTGCATCTAAACTCTTTATATTAACAAAACCCTGATTTCTAAAATGTCAAATAAAAAAAGGACTTTATAAAAAATGACTTTAAATCCGATTAATCGATTCACTGGAAAAAAATAATCGCCCCAACTAATCGATTATCAAAATAATCATTATCAATCAGTTATCACGGACTTATAGTAGACCTACATACATACCACATTCATGATCAACTATTCAGTAAGTTGTTGAAAAGTCTAGCCAGTCTTAACTAGGCTCCGCTAGGCACATATACAGTTTATTAGCACAAGTGTTAATCAAAATATTTGAAATATGTAGATGGACTGCGCAACACCTGATTCCCCCAACTGTCACTCAACACATAACTCTTGAAGTTTAGCCTCTTTAAATAGCTCTGCGACAGACTGATGCCTCCGAAGTCTTTGAAATCCTTTCCCAGAAGTCCTTTTTGGGTCTCATGCTAATGATTGCTTCGCGCGCAGTGTTTTACACTGGGGAATCCTGGGAGAACTGTAGTCTTGGCCCAGTTTAGGCGCCGGGGTCCTCATCACCTCTCCATTGCCTCTGATCTAATCCTCTCTGCCCTCAAAGGAAGCAATTAAGAGGCTGCCTTTAATCCCCACAGTTAGAGAGAGAGATTGCCCAGTGCTTTGACGGCCAAATGATGCATAAGTGGTTGTTTTGGAGTGGGAGCCCCATTTGAAATGGCTTGTCCAGACTTTCTCGAGTGGGTCAGACTCTGAACTTCAGCGAACTCTTGTTTTAAAGTGAAGTGTGTCTGAGAAGTCAAGCGTGAAGTGACGGTGAGCAGTATCTGTGCGTATCAAACTTAAATTAGATATTGATTCTCTCTTATAAATGCGTTTGAGTGGTCGATTAATGGCATTTTTACAACATTCACCTTTAATCTACATTTAGTCCGGAAACAAGATTTTGTGCAATAGTTGGTCATCAGGTTTTGCTAAAGTGAGTTTCATTGCCTCTTTACAGCCATTGTCCACTTAAATGCACATAATAAAATGCAATTATATAATCATGCTACATAAGGATAGATAAAAAGTAGAATGAGTGCTTATGTAAATAAACTTAGTGTTGTAACAGTGATATTTTTGTATAGCTACTAGCTCTCACATCTGCACTGTATGTACAGTCATCAACATTTGAAGTGGATCAAAACCTTTAATCAAAGTTGTCGTATTGAACACCTAAAACAGTATAGGCATGGGACGATAACCGCTTTCAAAATTTACCGTGGTTTGGAAAAGTCAAGGTTTTAAAACCGCTAAACGTTTCAGTTATACCATTCCTAAGGTATATGTAAGGTGTTTTAAACATTTTTTTTATGTGTTTTAAATAAATCTGTGTTTTTGAAATCTATGAAGACAGCAGAAGTCAATGATTTATTTTAATTATTAAGCCTGACATGTTTACTGTTTGGAGACGCAGTGGCGCAATAGGTAGTGCTGTCGCCTCACAGCAAGAAGGTCGCTGGTTTGAGCCTCGGCTGGGTCAGTTAGCATTTCTGTGTAGAGTTTGCATGTTCTACCTGCGTTTGCGTGGGTTTCCTCCACAAGCCCAAAGACTTGTGGTACGGGTGAATTGGGTAGGCTAAATTGTCCGTAGTGTATGAGTGTGACTGAGTGTGTATGGATGTTTCCCAGAAATGGGTTGCAGCTGGAAGGGCATCCGCTGCATAAAACATATGCTGGATAAACCCCATTTATCTTATATTTCAGAGTTAATTTTTTTTGACAGTTGCAATTTTATTTCTCACAAGTTTATATGTTGTCTTTCAATATAAACGAATCCAGTGCTTCCCACAGGTTTCAAATATACTTGTGGTGGTAGTCGAATTAAAACACACCATTTACCCAAATCACATAAATAGTATAGTTATATGTGACAAACAAGGCATAATTTAATTTCTAACAATAATTTTATTTATTATACACTGTTATACACTGTTTCTTTTCAATGGGTTCAAGCTAAAAAAAAAGTCATCCATAATTTCACTTACTTTTATGCTATTCAGGAGCCATGTGCACCCACTGACAGGTCAAATCTGCTTCTGTCTTTCTTTCAAGTTCAAGGCAAACTTGAATGCCAAAGCATTTTAGATATGTATATAAAATAACCTAGGTAAGATGTTAACATCATCAAATTAATAAAATAATCTGCAAAAGAGAAATAAATGACAGCAAAAGGAATAAAAATAGACAATATCTCTAAAAATGATTTTAAAAACGAGGTTTGAGCCTCGGCTGGGTCAGTTAGCATTTCTGTGTAGAGTTTGCATGTTCTACCTGCGTTTGCGTGGGTTTCCTCCACAAGCCCAAAGACTTGTGGTACGGGTGAATTGGGTAGGCTAAATTGTCCGTAGTGTATGAGTGTGACTGAGTGTGTATGGATGTTTCCCAGAAATGGGTTGCAGCTGGAAGGGCATCCGCTGCATAAAACATGTGCTGGATAAACCCCATTTATCTTACATTTCAGAGTTCATTTTTTTTGACAGTTGCAATTGTATTTCTCACAAGTTTATATGTTGTCTTTCAATATAAACGAATCCAGTGCTTCCCACAGGTTTCAAATATACTTGCGGTGGTAGTCGAATTAAAACACACCATTTACCCAAATCAGTAAATAAATAGTATAGTTATATGTGACAAACAAGGCATAATTTAATTTCTAACAATAATTTTATTTATTATACACTGTTATACACTGTTTCTTTTCAATGGGTTCAAGCAAAAAAAAAAAGACATCCATAATTTCACTCACTTTTATGCTATTCAGGAGCCATGTGCACCCACTGACAGGTCAAATCTGCTTCTGTCTTTCTTTCAAGTTCAAGGCAAACTTGAATGCCAAAGCGTTTTAGATATGTATATAAAATAACCTAGGTAAGATGTTAACATCATTAAATTAATAAAATAATCTGCAAAAGAGAAATAAATGACAGCAAAAGGAATAAAAATAGACAATATCTCTAAAAATGATCTTAATTACAAGATTAAAACCTGTAGATTATTTAAATAAGGCAAACGTGTTGATTACCCATTATTAATGGTGTACATACGTTTTGCAGCCAGTTTAGAAAAGTCATTTCATCCTCTTGAAGTATATAGTCAAGTCTTACTGAGTTGTTTAGATAAAAAAATGAATTATTTAATGTTTCTCTGGCAACTGTGCGTGCGCAGTCAGTTGCGAAGCCAAGCAAAAGTAGGCTTAAGTAAAAAGGTAATGCAAAAATACATACACGCTTTAGAGAGCAAAAGCAAAAGTAAAATCCCGAACATTTTACAAGATTTAGGCTGGACAAATTTTTAAGTCCCAAAAAGGCTCGCCTCTGTGGGTCTGCAGAGCACATGAGACTGTCTGTGGGAATGAGAGAAGATTTTCCACTATTTTACCAATTGCGGATGTTTGGTTATTGCGTATCCTTTAAAAAAATTAAAGAATGATAATAACAGTAAACAAAAAATCACTAAATATACTTTAGTAAATATACTGCTATATTAATAGTATATATAGTATATATAGTAAATATACTGCAGCCGTTAATATACCTGGGTGGCTCGCCTAAGTAATGTCTATGTGTGGGAAGCACTGGTATCCATATGTTCAATTCAATTCAATTCACCATTATTTGTATAGCGCTTATACAATGTAGATTGTGTCAAAGCAGCTTCACATAAAAGGTCATAGTAAATAGGAACAGTGTAGTTTAGTTTGTAGTGTTTAAGATCAGTTCAGTTGAGCTCAGTTCAGTGTGGTTTAATAATCACTACTGAGAGTCCAAACACTGAAGAGCAAGTCCAACGATGCGCAGCTCTATCCCGAACCATGCAAGCTAGTGGCGACAGCAGAGCGGGAAAAAAAAAACTTCACTAATTAGCGGAAGTGAAGAAAAAAAAACCTCACATACTCAAATATGCGTGTGTGTTTATATTTATGTAATTTATTTTTGGACCAGTGCACTTTATGGTAATTTTAAGTCAATTTCATTGTCTTATTGATGACTTTTAAGATTGCATTTGAAGTCTTGATTTAAAAAAGGAATTTGGGTACCATGTTGGGTCACTCGCAATCTGAATCTTGAAGCCTATCCAGTTGTGATTGTGAACCACTGCACTGCACAGTGAAGTCCTGAATATGTCCTATGAAACGTCAGTCTCTGATTAACGTGTGCAGGCAAAGCTCAGTAAACCGCACAGATGGGAACCATCACTCCTCCTTCAACCTTGCTTGTCTTCCCATTCCCTGATATCCACCACAACTCATCCCGTCTGCCATTTCCATTATCAGTCATTTTGCATGATAATGAGAGTAGATCCTGAAGCTCAACCAGATGTTCTGCTTTGTATTCGAGCTCTGTTTTTTTCACATCGGCCAGTTTAGACATCATGGCAGTGTTTACAGTAAGATATAGCAGACCCTTGAAACCAGATATTAAAAAGGCTCTCCCCTTTCTTCACGCTTTACTCATTAGCATTAGCTTATCGGTAAAATCAGCTGCCCTTTCCAGTCGGTGTTGTCCATATAGCCTGATTCATGGTTTCAAACCGCATTATATGTTAAAGGAAGTCAAACTTAATTAACGTCCTTTGCGGATTTCAAATGCAATTACTCCAGCTTGCAGCTCCGCCTCCTCAGCCTCTAATGCTTGGCAAGCATCCTGTGAGATCTTAATCCATATCCTTTGCTCATTTTGCAACGCAGGGCTTGAGCGAAGTGCACTTCTTACTGTTGGCTGGGGCAAGAGCGCTTTGGTTTGTCGGTGTGACATATCTCAACTGTCGCTTTAATTTACTGTGAATCGTTCTGCTGTTTTTTCATCAAAACTTTCACATACAGTACACTATTGAAAATACTAGTTTGTGTAATCCAAATCTGTGTAAAATATGGACAAATCCAAGTGCTGGGTTGGCTTTTTTTTAACCCTGGGTTTGCCTGTATTTGCCAACTTCTGAATTAAAATAACAGTTGTTTTTTTTATGATACTATATGTGAAACTCCCGTCTGACATTAGTAAATTATTCTGATTCAGATCTCTGAACAGATTTGTTCACCTTCATGTCACTCTCATCACTTTCTTTGTGTGATGAAAACTTTATTTTTGCCATTTATTTATGCTTTTGAATTGCATTATGGCAGGTCTTGCCTAATTTTTCAGCTCGTGACCCCCAAAATAACAATTCCACAGACCAGACCATTTAGAAACAAGTGATTAATAATTATATGAATGTAAACATTTGGATCTCATACAGCTGTCCTCCCCCCCCCTCCACTTTTAAAATATCTGCTACGTCCCTGATATTAACGCTTTATGAGAATGGTGAGCACAATGTTTAGAGCACAAGATCGTCCTCTATGTTCAGTCGTGGCCTTTATTTTTAATGTACGTGAGTTCGGTAAAGGTGTCAAAGTTTAACATTGTGCCATTAAATCAGTCTGCTACAATTAACACTATTGTTGTATCATTAACCACATAATAATCCAATGGAAAAAGAATGGAAAGGCTTTTTATTTGCATGTTGTTTTTTATGCAACTATCAAAAACTGTTTAATCTTCTGCAGGTTATGTCTAAAATATGCTAATTCTAATAGTTTAATAACATATATGATATTTTTGAAATGCACTTTGGGAACCACTGCATTATGGGACCTGGATCTTTCTTCCAACAACTTTTAACCTTGAAGACATTTCCAAAAAGAGATTTTTATTAACATTTTTAATGGTTTAAACTAATATATTGTCTGGGTTGTTGTTGTGTATTGCTGTACAAAAGCCTTGTAATAAACTGCCAGTACATTTTCTGCTATTTTACTTTTTTTTCCCTATATATTATTTCTTATATATTATATTATTTTAAACTTCTAAAACTGTGTTAAACTATAGCAAATTGTCAACATCAACGACCGCAAATAAACAAAAACACTTGTGAATCACAAAATACAGAAACTGTTCATCAGCAGTGTAGATTCGCTGTACAACACACTGATCAGAAGACTGATTGGACTAGAACATTGAGTGCTCGCTTAAACTGACTTTGTTTTCACAGGAACAAATGGCTTTTTAAAATATATTCAAACAGAAAACTGTTCATTTGAATGATAATAATATTAATCCTTGCATTGTTTTGTGTCAAATAAAGCTTTGGTAAACAGAGAAACAAAATTAATTCTAGATATTACTTAAGTGTTGTACACTGTAAAACCCAAAAAGTTAAGGTAACTCAAACCATCTGAGGAAACAGATTGCAACAAACCATTTAAGTACAGTAAACTTAATCCATTTGAGTAAATGAAGCAATTTGAGCGCATGAAACCCAATAAATGAAGAGAACTCAAAGCAAGTGAGTACTGTAAAACCCAATAAGTTAAGGCAACTCAAACCATTTGAGGAAACCAAATACAACAAACAAAAAAAAACTGAATCTATATGAGTAATGTGAACTTACTCCAATTAAGTTGAAGTAATGAGGTATTTAATTAAGAGTTCAAAACTCTTTTCAAATGAGTAGAATTAACTTTCAGTAAATTTTGAGTAAAGTACAATCATTTCATTTGATAAAGTTAACTCTTGGGTTTTACAATGTAGTATTTAAGGACAAAAATGGCTATTTTGTGTGAACGTGACCCCAGGTGTTCTCTCAGAAAGCGTTTTGATTGACAGCTCCTCACTCCACCTCTGTGTCTGGCTGCGTGTGATGACTGGCCTGTTGAGAGATCCTAACCTCTCTCAATAGGGAGCTGCCACTCTTGTCAAAGCAGCCCTCAGGTCACTTCATAGCCAGCTTTTTGGTAAGTCACCCCGTGAAAGAACCCTAAGGTCACACAAAGGTTTGGATCACATTTTCCTTTACCCACACTGGGTTATTTTCTCTGCTAACCGCCATCCTCATGTGCTCTTTTCGTCTTTGCCAAACCCTAGCTACCTTCTCTCACATCTTGTCTCCTAATTTGTTTTTTCTTCCTCCTTTGTTATGCATCCGTCTCTGTTTTCATTTCCCCATCAGACCCTTTTTTTTGTACTAATGTTTTTTCCTTTTCCTTTTTTTTCTTACCTTGTGCTTTGGGGCTACCAGCAATACACTGTCAATATTGATTTTCAGATGAGGCAATAAATACAGAGAGCTGGAGTCAAACATAACAATACCGGTAAACGTGGCAAAATATTGTTTCTGAGCCATCGCGGCCAAAACCAAGGTCCGTTATTTCTACCATCACTCAAGCGTGTCGTATTTACGTTGAAAAGCCTCATTAAGATCGTGTTCTCCATTAAAAGTCAGCGCCAAGCGCCGTGTGTGGGTGTTTAAACTCGCTCCCATATTGCAGCGCTTTATTGTAGCATTTGGAACGGGTTTTAAAGGAATGACATGCGCTGGAAACAATCTGCTTCCCGCAGCTTAAATGCTAACCCTGGTGCTAGAACCCGAACTGGCCTTTCCCGCTAATAGCGCCTGCGGTCGCCTCGGCCATCCGTATGGGTTGTTTGTGGGAAGGAGCGGCTGGCAGTTGGCGTTGCTCCAGTTGGCGTGCTGGGTAAACGGGGCGGGTATAGAAGACGGGCCCTGAGGTGCCCTTGGGTCCCGGGGCTCTGAATTGTAGCTGTCAGTCTGGAGGTGATTGGTGTGGAGGGGAGAGTGAAGGCTGTGGGGGAACTCATTAATCTCTGTAATCACCCTGTGTAGAGAACTAACACTTGCACACACACTTGAAGTGTTTTCCAGTATGTTGTGAGCTACCTATATAGGCAGCTGGCTTCTAAGGGGGATTCTAATGCTTAACCCTGTAAGTGGTTAATTTGGAGTGCTCTAAATTGGCAGCAAATTTGTGTGGCCTACAAATACTGCTTTGTACAGTTGTCCTAATTTAAATATGTAAACCGTATTTGTTGATTGTTTAAATGAAAAATAATAATAAAAAAATTATTTTATATCGGTTTTTGTTTAATTTAACTTGACTTGTTTAGTTCAACTTGCACTTTTTTTGTGCTGTGCAACTAAATTTCAAATAAAAATATAAAACAAAACATAGGCTCCTACATACAGTTGAAGTCAGAATTATTAACCACTATTTGATTTTTTTTTTTTCTTTTTTAAATATTTTTCAAATGATGTTTAACAGAGCAAGGAAATTTTCACAGTATGTCTGATAATATTTTTTTTCTTCTGATGAAAGTCTTATTTGTTTTATTTTGGCTAGAATAAAAGCAGTTATTAATAAAAAAAAAAAAAAAACATTTTAAGGTCAATATTATTAGCCCCTTTAAGCTATATATTTTTTCGATAGTCTACAGAACAAACCATTGTTATACAATAAATTGCCTGACTACCTTAACCTGCCTAGTTAACCTAATTAACCTAGTTAAGCCTTTAAATGTCACTTTAAGCTGTATAGAAGTGTCTTGAAAAATATCTAGTCAAGTATTATTTACTGTCATCATGGCAAAGATAAAATAAATCAGTTATTAGAGATGAGTTATTAAAATGATTATGTTAAGAAATGTGTTAAAAAAAAATCATCTCTCCGTTAAACAGAAATTGAGGAAAAAAATAAACAGGGGGGCTAATAATTCTGACTTCAACTGTATATACATGTAATGAGAGATGTAATGTAACATTTGGAACTAGAGAAAATCAGATTCTCCCCCCCATAAAAGAAACAAATTCTGTAAAATCTTGCAACCTTTTATATTTTAGATTATTTTAAAGACATAAATTTTGCAGAAAAGAAGATTAGACTAATTTAGATCAAAAATCAAGGTCGGTATTTTGTTTTTTATTTATTCCTTTTTTAGTTTTATTACTATTTACTTATTATATTTATCTATTATTATTTTACGTCTGTATGTATTGTTTATATATTGTATCTTTTATTGTCAAATGTTGTGTAATAGTCTGTTGGACCAAAATTTGTAAGTCAATGTGTTTGAATGTTTAAAAAACAATAAAGAGAGTATAAATGCAGTATAAATATAAAAACTCAAGTAATAATTCAAATACTAAATAAAGGTTATTCATAGTTAGTCATTTTACTTTTAACGATAATTAGTAATAAATAAATTGTTGTTATATGCAATTGTTTAATAATGTTTTCATTTTTATTTATTTAAATATATATCTGGTTTCCACCATTTAAATTTAAAGTTGTTCTCAAAATATTTCAATACTTCTTAATGTAAGTTTTTATTAACTATTTATTTAAAAAATATTTTCCTAAATAATTTCATATTACACAGTGGAAAGAAAGTAAACAAAATGAAAAGAAACTGCTAAAAGAATTAATTGTACTGTGATGTAATGACATTTTAATGGGCTATATGCACAAGGGCTTTTAATTTTCAGCCAGGCAGCCCGAGGGCTTCCGGTGAACTGTCTTTCCATTACAGAATTTTTACGTTTAAGATCTGATTTCTTAAAAAATCAGCGATCTTCGCTGGCTGTTTTTTCAATGGAATTTCTGCGCTAGCCTGTAGCTATTGACGGCGCTGGTTACAACAGTCTTTCATTTCATTTTACGCTTGAACAACTAAATGAATGCTTAAGTCTATTTAACTGAATGTATTGTAATTACATTACAACATCGATGCTGTAAAAACAACCTTGTGAAATTGAAAATAGTCACATAAGCTTTCACTGGAAGTTTATTGTTGGCTTTAAAACTCTAGCTGTGCATAGAACCCATTGTGATATAATTATTTAAAAAAAGACAACTTTACAGCCACGTTTTCAGTACAGTGGTCTCTCCTTAATCATGGGAGTTACGTTCTAAAAATTAACCGCAATAGGCAAAACCTGCGAAGCAGTAAGCTTTATATTTAACAATTATTATAGATGTTTTAAGGCTGTACAACCCATCACCACGCACTTTACACTTTTATCAGATAGGCATTAACATTTTCACACTTTTCTCTCTTGTTTAAACGCTTATTTTTTATTTTCCTCCTTCTTTATGTAACGAACCGAAGATTAATTTATTCCATAATGGTATCCTACAGCTGTGTATGAACTTTTACCTTCATTTAGCATGTCCAGAAGTCTAGCTTTTTGTGAGATGGTTAGCATCTTCCTCTGCCTCTTGTGTGCTACCGCAGGTGCTTCTGATGCTGCAGAATGTTTCGTCGACATTGCGGGGTTTGTTGGAGAGGAAAGAAAACTTGCAAACATACAGTCTAGCTCTTCATAAGCACACTACTAGCTTAGAGGTGCAACGATTATAGATTTTGGGTGTATGATTATAGTCTGAGGAATAATCATGGTTTCGCGGTTATCTCAATTATTATGCATTTATTCATTTCAAATCTTTACTAGTTTAGTAAATCCCATGAAAACTAAAGTGTTATTTATGACTGCACAGTAACTAATTAATACAGCACAAAATAATAATAAAAAACAAATAATTATCCATTTCTCTTTAGACTTAAAAATAAGTGAAAAAAGATTTTGGCATTTAAACATAAATAATAATTTTACACTGAAAATAAATGACAGACAAATGAATAAACAAATAAATAAATAAAAATAACAATGAATAAAAAAATTTTATTTGTTCAATGTAAATCTAAGCATTATAGCTAAGCATTTCCATTTTAAAGAGTACAAATATAGTCAGAGACTGCTTCTGTCCAAAAGGCACTTTTGATCAACTTTATTACAAAATTGTTTGGTATTTTTTATTTTGTATTTAATTTCTCTTTGAAGTAGAAATGTGTTTATTCCATACAAAGCATGAAGCTGATCTGAAGCATGAAGCTGACTCGTGGTGCACTTCAACTAGGTGCGCCTCGAAAGCGTGACAAATTAATGCACGGTTAATATAGAAATCGGTTAATCATTGCATCCCTATAGACAATATAAAGCAGCATGGACTTTTAATATAATCCTGGATTCACACCAAACGTGAAGCACCACTTGGTCAAGATTACCTGTAGGGGAGCTTTATCCACACACGAATTTTCCACTCAAGTTAAATATCTTGAACTTGTGCTGAAGATACAACTGAAGCAAATTGAGGCAAATTCCGCATATTCACTGCAAACCCGTCAAACAACAAACTAGATGCACATTCTGAATCATTAACACCACCTGGTTTAGTTACATTTACATTTGGTGGGAATCGTATGCTCTCGTAAGCCACATAAAATTATATGGCAGGCCAGATTTGGCCTTAGTTAATAGCCTCAGTCATAGTTAATCCAGTATGCATCCGCATTAGCCTTGGTGTACAAGCTTGGAACTTTAAACTAGCACACAGTTGGCGTAACTTTGTTTAGTTGCAGCAGTTTTGTTCCGTGCAGATCACGGTGTTGAGAAGCCTTTGCGATTAATTAACCGTGACGAATTAAAGCACGGTTAATAGTGAAATCAGTTAATCGTTGCATCCCTGTGCTAGCGATTGCAGATTTATGTTAATTTGGCAAGCTGAATGCATTCTGTACTGTACAGGAGACACAACACGGAGAAGATTGATTGACAATGGTCTACAGCCAATCAGGACGCAGAACACAATGTACTAATCAGGACGCAAAACACAATGCGCTGTAATTAAAAAAGCATGTCAAATTGCACTAAACAAATCTGCTAAACTTTGAGGCCACGAAAGGTGAACTGCATTATAGCGAGGGACCACTGTATGTCTTTTTTCGAAAGGAATGTTGGGCTACAATTCCTGTGTTCTCTTAAAATATCATTTTTATAGACAGCTGACTAGGTTTTGGAACAGTACGCTCACCCACACAATTCAGACAATGCAGAAAGGTCAGCTTTAGGTGTGCTAGTCGATCATGTTACGCTAGGGAGCAGTTCAAATAGCATTTAGGACTTAGAAATGTGTCCTGACTCATTTGCGTGTGTGAGTATGTGTGTAAGTCTGTGTGTGTGAGGCTATCCAGCAGGTTTCTTGATGGAGTACATTACAAATGAACCTAAATAAGACATAGATTGATGCTGCCTCGGAGGCAAGTAGATTTAAGAAAAAAACATGCATGCAAAGAGAGGAGAGGCGTGCGTTGTTTAATAGTTTCTCTGCGCATTTGTAATTGAATACACTCCCTCGCTTGAGTCTTTTGTTTTTCTCTTTTAACTCTTTAGAAATCACGACATAAGAGCTGCGCTGCTCAGCAGATGCTCTGCATGCTGTTATTCTATACACACACACATAAACAGGCTGTTTTGAGGGGGTCAGGGCCCTGGTTTCAGACACACTATACACAGGACAGAAGTGCTGTTGGCAGTCCATCTGTTTTGGGAAGTAGCGAGCGACTAATGCTAGCAGGTGCCCACTTGCCATACACTTGCAGCATTGTTAGCGACATAAAGTTTGTAGATCTACAGGATGCCATTATATAGGCATGAACTCGCAGCATTATTTACCAAATTTTATCTTTTTCTTTGAAGGATTTGACGTCCCACATTTTATGAGGTAATTTGGTTAAGCTCTGTGTAGCCGTTTTTGTTCACTGTAGTCTCTTTGTATCTTGTGTTGTCGCCTCGTTCTGTCTCCTCCCTTGCCTTCTGCTGCCTTCCCACAGACAGCTGGCAGTCCTGGCATCAGTGGGCATCATCACTCGTGGCACTGAACAATGATAGCGCTACCGATGGCACTATTGGCGCGCGGCCCGTGGGAAGAAACAGAGGAAATGATATGGTTGTTTAGGTTTACTCAACTGCCTTACCACGCCACACTTGGCTAACTCATTAGGTTTTGATTAAAACCTCCACTCAGCTTGGCTACAGCTGCTGTAAAGAGAGGGAGAAGCAGCTGTCTGAATTCGCAGAACAATTACAAGTGTGCAGGCTGGTGTGCCATACGCTCACGAGCGCTCGGGCTTTCATCCTGCTGTTCATTCACACTGCTCTATATCTGCCCCTCTCTACAGTTTATATCTTTGTCAGCTTTAATTGCATCTATATTTACGAGCAGAGAGGGAAACCCCCAGTCATTCTGTGCCAGTGAATGGAGGTTTTGTGTGCGACACCATGGACCAAAACAACCGTGCTTTACAGAGCGGATTGTGGGGGACACCGAGCTGAGCTGTCACTAGCAGTCCCAAGGTCTTGGTGCCAATCCATCCCACAAACCATAGATAATCACAACACCAAAATAAACTGGAAAAAAGAAAGTCAGGCAATTGAATCGAAATTTGGAGGCAGAGTTTCCAGAGAATACATCTGTTTATCCTTTCCATCCATCCATTTGTCTGTTCATCAATTTGTTAGACCATCTGTCTGTCCGTCTGTCTATCTGTCTGTCTGTCTGTCTGTCTGTCTGTCTGTCTGTCTATCATCCACAGTATCCATCCATCCATACATACATTCATCTCTCTATTCAACTATCTATCTGTCTGTCTGTCCATTTGTCCGTCCATGCATCTCTCTATTCATCTTTCTGTCTGATTGTCTGTCTGTCTGTCTGTCTGTCTATTTGTCTGTCTGTCTGTCTATCATCTACAGTATCCATCCATCCATCCATCTATCCATCCATCCATCCATCCATCCATCTCTCTATTCAACTATCTATCTGTCTGTCTGTCCATTTGTCCGTCCATCCTTCTCTCTATTCATCTTTCTGTCTGATTGTCTATATGTCTGTCTGTCCATCCATTAATCCATCCATCCATCCATCCATCTATTAATCCAGCCATCCATTCATTTATCCGTCCATCCACCCACCTATAATCTGACGTTTAGTGTTATTTATTGTTAGGGTTTAGGGTTTAGAATTAAGGGTTTAAGGGTTAAGTTGCAAATAGGTATAGGGGTAAAAGCACCCTCATTTGTTTCACCCTCATTAGAATATTCGATCTGATTGGCCTAGACTTACATGGCTGTATGTCTTAAAGCATAGGTCCGATTTGCAGGAGGTCTCATTTGATTCTCTATCTATCTATCTATCTATCTATCTATCTATCTATCTATCTATCTATCTATCTATCTATCTATCTATCTATCTATCTATCTATCTATCTATCTATCTATCTATCTATCTATCTATCTATCTATCTATCTATCTATCTATCTATCTATCTATCTATCTATCTATCTATCTATCTATCTATCTATCTATCTATCTATCTATCTATTAGTCTGTCCATCCGTCCATCCGTCCGTCTGTCTGTCTGTTCATCCATCCATCTATCTCTTTATTCATCCGTCCGTCCATCCACCCATCTATTTCTCTGTTCATCAATTTGTTTGTCTGTCCATTTATTATTCATACATCTATCTGTTCGTCTGTCCATCCATCCTCCATTCATCCATCCATCCATCCATCATTAATCAATCTATCTATCCAGCCATCTGTCCGTCCGCCCGTCCATCCTTCTGTCTGTCTCTCTACCTCTCTTTCCATCCATTTATCTGCCTGTTCATCCATATACCATTTCTCTGCCTGTGTGTCTGTCATTTCTCACATTAGGAAAAAAAGACAAGCAACAGGTGTGTGTGTGTGTGTGCCCGTGTGTGTGGGTGTGCGTGTGCGTGTGCGTGTGTGTGTGTGTGTGTGTGTGTGTGTGTGTGTGTGTGCGCGTGTGTGTGTGTGTGTGTGTGTGTGTGTGTGTGTGTGTAGGATGGGGATGACTTTAAACTTCAAAAACTGATTTAATTGACAGGCTGCATTTAAATGGTCTTAAGCAAGAACAGACAGATTATACTCAGGGAGCATATAAAAAGCTTTTTGTTGACTTTTGCACAGACTGTGAATTTACGAATTTAAGAAGCATATTGTCATGGATTTAGGATTAAATATACATATGTCATCTCTACTCTGAATTTAATATGCCTGAAGTGAAATTAGCTTAATTCTGGAAAGGGGGTTTCTACCGCGAGGGTCCCATTTACACTGCGATTCGAGGGAGCAATTGAACATTTCTTTATATAATCCAGATCAGATTTTATAGGGATCAGCCAAGAGACCCAAAACCATTGGCCTGGAAAGAGAGGGTCACTCTTTCCACTCTTTCTCTTCCTCTCCCTCTCTCACTTTCACTCTTGGTCCCATTCCTTATTAAAGTGATTGAAGGCAGGAAAAACTTTGCCTAACTATGCTCGGATGCTTAAGCCCACCCTGAAAAATATGGAACATTTTCTACGGCTGTTTATTTGGAATAAAATGGCATGCTGGGGGATTAGATGGAGAGAGAAAATGCTGGCACCAGCTGTTTCGGAGGTTTGAGTTACACAGCTGCGCTCCTCCGTGACACCACCTCCCCCCCACCCGCAACGCTCCGCTCAACCCCTCAGCCTGTTCTGGGTATTTCTGCCCCATAAATTACTCGGAAACTGCATGCTGGATAGATAACTGCTCAGAGGAAGCTTGACTATATGAATAGGAATTTGAGTGATATTCCTTTTTTATTGTACGCAGCAATCTGAAGACTGTTTACTTGCACAACAGACTGTCGGTGTTCACAGATTTTGCATGTTGAGCTTCATTTATCATTATGACCCAAAGGGCAGTGTCCTTAATTTACAGCCTTTAATGCAAGTCTTGACCTCATTACAGTTCTTTATTGCTTCACCAAAGGATTTCAGTTAATTCAAAGGTCTTTACAGCCTACAGCACCAAAAGAACCAAAACCTATACAAAGACACAGACGAAGCAATTAAAAATATTACACAATGGGATAAAAACAAAGACTCTAGAAGACACAAGACATGTCAGTTGTATAGTTTTGAATGGGGAAATGTGTAATAATTAATGTGGTGAATGAAGCCCCGACTACTAGTACAGGAGCCAATCATCAATCGCTATAGACTGACGTATCTCCAGAAGAAAAGCTCTGACCAGACGTGTGCCTTTGGTTGACTAACAGTTAGGTGGTCAACAAATACACTGGAATCTCAGCAAATACTTGCTTCACACACATACAAATTATATATAAATAAAGCTTGAAATATGGGCTTTTAAATGAACCAAGTACACTTGAAAACAAATATGTTTGATTTTGTAATCTGTATAAAACGAACTCGAGGTATAGTCCGTCCTGTCAAACGCACATCACATGACAGCAACTACTCAAATGCCCACAAACTTGTAAACAAAAAGTCGCCATCGTTTCTGGAAGAGATTCGCCATCAAGATCAAGTTGTGGATTACTTCAGAAAACCAGCGGATATCCAGAGGATGATAACACTTTAAACGGCCATAAATGAGGTTGGTGTTGTGATCTCGTTTATTTCGAGTGCGTATGCGCGTTAGCTTGGGCAACTTGAAAATATGCTGATTTTGTTTGATTTTAATGTTTAAAAACTAAACTTATGAGACAGTTGTTGTTTCATTTTATTAGTGGTACCAAATATGTAATGTAATCATAAGCTTGGCAAACAATTTTGGAGAATTTGATGTTTCCCCATTCAGACAGAATGTCTGAGCATACTGCCCGAGAGGCGTTTCAAAGATGGCCGCAGAGTGAAATGACTTGCCTTAAAGAGACTTTGATAAAAATCAAAAAGTATTTAGGCCTACTTGTTTTCCGCACATAAATGTGTTTTATTGTATAAATATAGAATACACACTTACATAAACATGGTAACATATTTGCACACAATATATTGCATTTTTCAGTAGTAGTAGTGTGTAATCACAATTCTATTTTTAAAAAAGTTTAACTTTTAGTTTCTCTATTATTAGAATTTATCGCCATTGAGAGACATACTATAATATTATGTTTATGAGCAAAATAAAGTCTGCGTCATACATAACTTGATGACACTTTAATGTTTTACTATACAACATAAAATAGACACTCATATCGGAAATGTGAATTTTAAAGCTGTAATCTCTAAAATGTAACGGGTGTAATCTCTAAAAAGTCTAAGTTGTTGCACATAACATTTGAGTTTCATCAAGTTGTTTGCCACAGACCTTATTTTTCTCATTAATTGATATTCTTCTTCATTATTAAACCCCAAAGGAAAGGAGCCAGCAGTGAATTAGTCTCCTGGGGTTTGATGTCTTCCCTGCACCGCTCCATTCACATACTTAATCTGTCTGCTTCTCTTTCTTTCTCTTTCAGTCATATTAATGGCTTAAACCTTCATTACTAGCTCTTAAATGACATTTTAAAGTTAGCATTGAAGACTTGGGGTTAGATGCATAAGAAATAAGCCTTACATGGGGATTTTAAAGACAAAAATAATAAAATAAATAAATGTATTAATTCATTTTCCCTCGGCTTAGTGACTTATTTATTAGGGGTCACCACAGCGGAATGAACCGTCAATTATTCCGGCCTTTTTTCATCCAATGCATGTCCTTCCAGTCATGATCCAGTACTGTGAAAATAAATACTCTCACTGGCCACTTAATTAGGTACACCTTACTAGGTACCCCTTTTTCCTTCAGAACTGCCTTAATCCTTCGTGGCATAGATTCGACAACTAACTGGAAATTTTCCTCAGAGATTTTTGTCCATAATGACATTATAGCATAATGTAGTTACTGCAGATTTATCGAATCTCCCGTTCCACCACATCCCAAAGGTGCTCCAATGGATTGAGATCTGGTGACTGTGGAGGCCATTTGAGTACAGTGGACTTATTGTCATGTTCAAGAAACCAGACTGAGATGATTTGCACTTTATCACATGGCGCATTATCCTGCTGGAAGTATCCATCAGAATATGACTACACTGTGATGTTGGACATGTTGTGCATTCAGAGATGCTCTTCTGTATACCTCGGTTGTAACGAGTGGTTGTTTGAGTTACTGTTGCCTTTCTTTCAGCTCGAACCAGTCTGGCCATTCTCCTCTGACCTCTGGCATCAACAAGGCATTTGTGCCCACAAAACTGCCACTCACTGGATATTTTCTCTTTTTCAGACCATTCTCTGTAAACCCTAGAGTTGTGCGTGAAAATCCCAGTAGATCAGCAGTTTCTGAAATACTAACAACCATGCTTAAAGTCGCTTAAATCATCTTTCTTCCTCATTCTGATGCTCAGTTTGAACTGCAGCAGATCATCTTGACCATGTCCACATGCCTAAATGCATTGAGTTGCTGCCATGTGATTGGCTGATTAGAAATTTGTGTTAACGAGCAGTTGGACAGGTGTATCTAATAAAAAGTGTGAATAATTTGAACATTGTCTGTAAATGTGGTAATTGTAACAAGATTAAAATAAGGGAAAATATCCTTAATCGTCCTTTACTTCAGTCATTTCACAACAACAATCATTTTTTGTCAAAATGAAATGAATTTGTATTGTCATGTCAGATTTTTATCTTATTTTTTTCTTTCAGTCTGAAAAAAAAAACTAATTAAATTCATATTTATTTATAATTCTATTCAAGTCATGTATATTTTTTAGATGTTAGGGGCTTTGTATTTTGTTGTCTTAATATAGTAATAGTAGTCTATGAGGTAAGATTTAGGGTTCGTAGAATTAAACTTGACGTACATGTGCTTATAGTCAGCTGAATGTCACTTGACTGCTTGTTAACATGTCATTTCAAAGGTACTTCTAGTCGATGTAATATCTTAGGGGAGGATCAAATTCCCATTTGTGTGTGAAATGTTACCACAGTGAAGCTCTTCTAGACCAAGACTAACAAGCAACCCAGATCGCAACCAAACTTCAGTGCGAATTTGTGGGCAAATGTGTTTGTCGTAGCCGAAACTTTACCTTCAGGCACTCAGGGCCAGACGCTTGCTTGCGTGAGGCCGGAGATTGAGTTTCTTGGCTGACTCTTTCTGTCTGTCTCTCTATTATTGATCAGGGTTTTCCATGCTATTTATAACGCAGCCGGCCGGGTCCCTGCAGCACTCTGTAGGAGCGGCTCCTCGCCCTGTTGGGGCTCAGCTCTCATGTCTGTCTCCACTGCGCATTACTCTACGATTGATGGAGCTCGCACTGATAAATGGAAATTTGTCTGAAATGTTCCACAGACAACACTGGCTTGATTTACTTGAAGCCTCGGTTAATGGTGACATGGCGGCTTGTGTTAAATCACAGTCTGGTTAAGGTGTTAGAAGTGACCCGGTCGTGGCTTGACACAGAGTTTGAATGTGAATTATATTGTCTTTATTGAATGCAGTAAAGCATAGATTGAACTGTAGTGCTGATGCGGACAGGTTTTTAATGGGTGTGATTTGTTTAGTGTTAAAAATACTTTTGTTCTTTAGTCAAGCTTAATATTTAGAGGTGTAATTTCAAAGGCTTGGGGTCGATAGAACTTAAAAATGACTGTCATTCCTAAAATACAGTAAAACTCTGATGTTGCAAAATGTTTTGCATCATTTTAAACTGCTTTCTTCATATTGATGACAAAAGTGAACTGTCAACATTATTTCAGTCTTCAGTGTCGCATCACTCTTGTATAATATTCCTAAATGCTGATTTATTTGGGTTATTGTCAATGTTAATAACAATTGTGCTTCTTTTTTGTTGAAACAGCAGCATTAATTTGAAACAGATTTTTTTTATTTAAAGATATAATAAACATATTTACATCTTTACTGTCACTATTGATCAATAAAAAACAGAAAAGATTTTTTTTCAAAGAATCAAAAATAAATCAGACTGACTGCTAGTGTAAATAAGCCATTTGTAGGTGGATTTTCCCCAGAAAATGTAAACGCTGTGGTTCTGTGGCGCTGTCAAAACATTTCTCTAATGTTTAGCATCCTGACCAGCCTAGCATAGCAACAACATTGGCTCTACCAGTGGTGCTAATTTGAAGCTGTTTGTCCGAACGAAACCCTTTATACGTAGATGTAAATGTAGAAAAACCTTCTTTCTAGCTAGTTTTGAGTTGAATTATTCATGTATTTTTTAACTTGGTGCTGTTAGTAGCTTAACTACAGTAGCGACATTGTTTTGGGGCAGCTTTCCAAACACAGAAGGTACATTATTCATTAATTGCTTTTCTTTGTTTATTCGTGAGACTGTCATTAACGGAATTAATTATCTAATAATGTAAATTTTAAGGGATTATTCACCCTAAAATGAAAATATACTGAAAATTTACTGAGTCTCAACTTATTTTTTTCAGCAAAACATTAAAAATCTTATTTTAGCAAAACCTTGGTGATTCATAAAATGACAGTGAGACACACTGTTTCTCGAATGCAGAAAGTATAATTGTCCGCTTGGTGGATATTCCAATCATATGGCCATACAAAGTTTGCTAAATAATGTGCATACAGGATACTTCTATCAAAGAGCATAGAATCACCAAGAGGCGACACTCTAGTGCCATTTGGGAAACAGCCACTAGATGGTGCGGTGGCCATTTTGTAATGAAAATTCCAATAGAACAACTGCATATTATAAGTCTGTAAAATAAACTATTAAAAGTGCTGATGATTGTCATAGTAAGTGTTGTATTCAGGTTGTATCTTAGCTTTAATGTGCTTTTTAAATAAATAAATAAAAAACAAAGCAGCTGCTTGCCATCGCGAAAGCAATAAGATCCAATGGACGGCTGACCGCTTTTACTCCAAAATGGCGAAACCTGAGGCTGTTGTTGGGCGCTGCTGTTGCAATAGAACGTTCTATTGAGTGTCACCTCTTGGTCATTCTAAGCTCTTTGCTTCTATGTAGTATTCTTGTTCCTGTTGTTTGAAATATTGCTACTGTGCTGTCATGGCAACGCTGGTAAAATGATGCCTCTCAACTGGTTCAATGTCACAAAAATTTTGCTGTCAATAAAATATGTGTTTGCTTTTTATTAGATGTATTTTTCATCAGTATTATTTAACTTAAAGTTAAAGTCTTTTGATGTCATGATGTCATTTAGTAAAATACGAATCATGGTTTCCGCTATATTCATTCTTCCATGGCAGTGCGCCACGCCAAGATTCATCCCGCCACGGCTACATTACAGCTTCTCATTCAAAACATTCTATTTTTTAATAGAGGGTGATAATCGCACCAAAAACTTATTTAAAGGTAAGTGAATTATAACAGCGCGAACTTTTCTGTAACCGTAGTAGTGCTGTGCGTCATTTAATTAACCCTTTAAGGTTACGAGCTGACTGACTGGCTAACTGTGACAGGTGCGTGATGCGTGAGCCCAGCAAACACGACGTATAGCCGTTTCACTTTACCTCAGGACGCATTAATACCGGAGGCATTCATAAATATTCCTAGCAAATCTAATAAATGCTGGATACATACTCGTTACATAAACGCACTAAATCGCACCTCAGCAGTGTTTATTTGAGAGCGCACAAGAAGATCTCTTAAAGCGCTCTCTTAAAGCGGCCTATATTTGAGGGGGCATGCAAGAAGTTTTGTGCACGAGCAGAGGAAATCGGCGCATAAGCAAAGAGATCCGCATGCTCGTAGGCTATTACATAAATGCGATCTCGACTTCTAATACTGCGCTCACGACATTTGTCATTGAAATAACGCCACAGGTAGTTGGTAGATTCTACCGCCACAGCTGGAAAAAATGCTAGAGGAAACACTGCAGTATTGTAACTAGGCATTTTCAGCTTTGTTTTCAACCAAAAATTTCACTTTTGGCCCAGAATTTGCATCTTTATGCACTACATTATTAGGTTGACTCAAAAAAAAAAAAAAAATCATGATCATCATCTTTAGATGACCTAAGGGTGAGTAAATAGCCAGCAATATATCATATTGGGGAGACATTTCCACAAAGCAACAGTGCTTTTTATACATTCGTTTCATTCCCATCGATGGTATTTAGCTCTATAGCATTCAAAGCATATTATGATAAATAATTCTTTTCATCAATTGCAGTGTGTGCTTGGACAGAATTCAGGAAACTGCTGAAGTGGGTTAATGTGGCTTTGAGGGAAAATAAAAAAGGGTAAAAGAGTGAGGGAGGGGGTGAAAAGCAGATATTGCTCTTTTATAATGAGTAGTCCAGATGGCTTGAGGTTAATGTTAATGTTTGCCACATTGCAGCATTGTAGCAGAAAGCATATCATAAAAAAACGAAAGAGGGAGTGAGGTAAAATCGATGGGAGGGAGAGCAAGGGAAAGTGAGATTGCTGAAGGAGGGGCAGAGGCAGCCTCTACTGAAAAAAGGGCATGTGAGGACAGCTGCGCTACGTCACTGTTGTAATCTCTGTGCAGCGTGCTCTTCCTGTCTTACACACTCTAGTTAAATGGGATGGTATCATATTTGCTATTTAAATACTGTATATATTCTCATCACACATGTGTATTTGATTTTGCATTGCATGTCATATTTATTTCTTATACTTATTCAGTATATAGGTGAAAGAAGTGCTGCATCACATTCTGGGTCAATGGCACATGTTTAGAAGCCTTTAGACTAGTATGGAAGGCTATCAGGGCCAAAAGTCTATAAAAATTTGAAGTTTGGTCATTTCAGCATGCATAATATGAACATGTCAAACACATCAACAAACACAACAGCCAATGAGAGTGCTGTATTTGAGACTATATTTGCATATTTGGCATGGGGATACATTGCGATAAACAAACACAAACAGATGTCATGTTTATACTGCCGTATTTGTATGCAAGCTTCAAATGTTACATTGTCATCTATAAAAACTCATGGTGGAACTGTGTGTCTACACATAATGAAGAAATCCGATGAAAGTTGTCACACGATTGAATTTCACATATCCTGACATTTGGCCTAGATCACCTTCTATAGTGACATTACAGCTGACACTGTCTGCTTGTTTGTATCAAGTGTTCTCCTTAGCCCACATTATAAATGCCATCTTTGGAATGCCATACATTGCTTTTCCTTAGCTGCATTGCTGTAGTGCACTGATTACAGTTTATACAGTTGTTTGTACACGGAACGGAGAAGGGGGACCGAAGGGGGGCTGTTTCTACTAAATCAGATAGCGGGTTGGTTGCAGTGTGCAGTCAGTGTAATCAGAGAGAGAGCAGAGTCCTGGAGCAGATCACTGTCTGGCCTGATAATCGACCCACCCTGCAACCTGCACAGATGTGACGTGCTAGGCAAGACTCTCAGAGGGTGAGAAGAGGAAAAGGGGGGAAGATATAACTGACATCCGTCAAATATACGCAAGGGCATAGTAAGTGGGAGGGAAAGGGTGACAGAGTGACTCCCCTCCCCTCATCCATTCTTCTATTTGGAAATCGCTAATTGTGCGTAGGGCCCAAAATTGCTGGCTATGGCCCTGGATATACAGTTGAAGTCAGAACTATTAGCCTCCCTGAATCATTAGCCCCCCTGTTTATTTTTTCCCTAATTTCTGTATAACTGAGAGAATATTTTTTCAACACATTTCTAAACATAATAGTTTTAATAACTCATTTTTAATAACTGATTTATTTTATCTTTGCCATGATGACAGTAAATAATAGTTTACTAGATATTTTTCAAGACACTTTTATACAGCTTAAAGTGACATTTAAAGGCTTAACTAGGTTAACTAGGCAGGTTAGGGTAATTGGGCAAGTTATTTTATAACAATGATTTGTTCTATAGACTACTGAAAAAAACATAGCTTAAAGGGGCTAATAATATTGGCCTTAAATGGTTTAAAAAAATTAAAAACTGCTTTTATTCTAGCCGAAATAAAACAAATAAGACTTTGCCCAGAGGAAAAAAATATTATCAGACATACTGTAAAATTTCCTTGCTCTGTTAAAAAAAAAAAAAATCCAAAGGGGGGCTAATAATTCTGACTTCAACTGTATGTGACTGTTGGGTAGCAATAGGTATTTTGCTCCATAGTTAGTAGCTTCACTCGTTTTTAAGTCATCAAGTCAACACAGGTTTTATCATCTACATTACAATATGTCACAAATTAAGCTGGCTGTCCCATTTTTTGACTTTGACTTTCGTCAAAGGTAACATAGGTGCTGTATGTGCCATTTACATAGGGCTTCATTTAAATTAAAATGGAAAATGAGTGCATGTTTTTACCAAAACTAATATTGGATTTTTTAAAATGTTTGTGCATGTAAAACAATATAATTTGCAGAAAAAAAAATCTAAAGAAGTTATTAGTCCACCACGTTTAGAGTGTTATTATGGACATTATGGACTTTCGTTATTATCCACAAGTGGACATTTGTCTTTGGTCAACTGGCTTTCTTCCTATTTGTAAGTGAATCAAGTTTTTAGAGGTTGAAAATTTTCATGAATTCAGACTCTGTTGCAAACATTTCACAACAAAAATGTACTCAACTAGTTGTTTCCTAGCAAAGATCCAAATTAAACTTAAGCCCAAAACTGCAACATTGCATAAGTATTTGCGAATAAAGCACCGCTTTAATCCAATGAGTCAAAAAGAATAAAATTGCCACTTCCTGATAAACTGGCCCAAATATCTAAAAGAAAAATTTCAATTGTTGCAGTACAAGAAGCCACTGTTGGCCTTTTTTTACATAATAAATGATTTGCTCCTCAGAAGGTGAAGCCAAAAGGCAATAATTGTGTGATGCCTTTTAGAGGTGGAGACGCTATTCAGGAGCACAAAACATTTTCAAACTTTATGCGCATTTTGCACTTTGACGGTGGTGCAATGGGTACCATGATCGCCTCAAAGCAAGAAGGTCGCTGATTTGAGCCCCAACTGGGCCAGTTGGCATTTCTATTTGAAGTTTGCATGTTCTCCCCATGTTCACGTGGGTTTCCTCCTGGTGCTCCGGTTTCCCCCACAGTCCAAACACATACGCTAGGTAAATTGAATAAGCTAAATTGGTCATAGTGTATGAGTGTGAATGCACGAGTGTATGGGTGCTTCCCAATGTTTGGTTGTGGCTGGAAGGGCATCCGCTGTGTAAAACATATGTTGAATAAGTTCATTCCGCTGTAGCGACCCCTGATGAATAAAAGGACTAAGCCGAAAAGAAAATGAATAAATGTTCAAAATTGTCCATAGAAATAGGTGGAAAGTGGGAAACATAGCTATAATTAAGTCGATCCAGACTTTTGGTTAATGTTTGTAACATATACTGTATATAATCTTAGAGGTTTCAATGCCTCCACTATATGCCCTAGTAATCAAAACATTGACTCAATAATTTCATAAAGCCACTGTACATTTTTATAGAATTTAGGTGTAGTGATTTAGGTGTAGTGAATGTGTTAAGTAATGCTAATGTGGTCATGTTGTAAAGTGTTATCAAAGAGCCTGAGGTCAGTAAGTTGTATCTCATACTGTAGTATCATCACAGAGAGGCGTGAAACCATTTCATTCTCTCTTCCTTGGTGATGGAATGATCTTCCCAAACAGACCCAGAACAGTCGGATAATGTTCTGATGTTTTAGATTGCACTGTTCTAAAGAATGTATTGGCGATCTGTTAAACTTGTTTTTCAGTATTTTTTTATAGAAAGTGTTTAGCTAAGTACAGTTTTTGAGGACCTTGCAGTTTACTTTAGCAGTTTTGGATGGATACGTGTTTTCTGTGTGTGTGTGTTACTTTTTCTTTATCTCAAGATCCACTAAGTCAAATTTTAAGGTCTACAGGGCAGAATTTGGATGAGTTCTGCAAGTCTGTAATTAACTTTTTTTAACGCAATTAAATTGTTAAATCACTTTAATACAAATGTTTCAGTTTTGACTTGCTTTGAATAGACTAAACAATGAAGATTAATTGTGAGATCTCAGGGTTTGGCCTGCGCAGCCGTCGGTTTAGGTTTTCCAGTCTTGCTGAATGAGGAAAGCCCTCATCAGTGCTGGACGAAGAGTTTGCTGGATGTGGCCAAGCCACACTGAAGCAGTGGAGACTGCCACGTGAGGGCTGGATGATCCAAAGCCAGAGACAGAGAGAGAATTAGACAAGGCCAGTGTGTATCTGTCTTTCAGACCGCCTTCTCCACCACAATGCAAACCATCCGGGGTGGTTAGCACCCTCAGACATCCAGCCTGATTTTATGGTTCCCCCAATTCACATGAGTAACAAACATGACATGACATGTGGCGCACACATATGACAAACTCCTGACAGTGCAGTGGCAGCATCATGTGATGGCTTTATGAAGCTTTATATATTTACCAGCTTAGTTGCTGGTTAGAAGATAATTTAGGGATATTTTTAATAGTAAACAAATTGTAAATTTTAATAACAAGCTGTAGAACTCAAAATATCTTTGTACTGGAAATTTCCACATTTCTGAGCAGTTTCATTATTTGTCAACATGACACTGACTCCAGCAACGCTGCCCCCTTCTGGTGACACTGGCCTTTTGCATCAATCCTATACACACCCCCATACTGAGTAGTGGCTGAAAGTCGTGTCTGGCCAAAAAATGTCTTTATCCAAACATTCTTTCTTTATTCAAACATTCTGATGCAAAAAATATTTATAATAAGCAATGACTGGTATCAAACTATGTCATTTTATTAGTAAAATGGCTTGTAGTCAGCGTGCTTTGCATCGATCCTGTTTTTGTCACTTTTAGAAAAATGTTGACTTTCTTTTAGGAACTGTTTAGGTCACATTTTACTTTAATGTACAATTCTCTATATTGACAAGCCATTAACTATCCCTTTTAACTCCTATTTTGTTGCCTATTAATCTTTATTAATATAGTAGTATGGATTAAGTATTGTGGATGTTGAATAAGGTCATGCCAAATATGTTCCTTTTAAGTATAAATAAACAGCCAATGTCTCAATAATAGGCAGGTGATAAGCCACTAGTTAATAGTGAAAATTGCTACTTAAACTAAATTGTTACCCCAGAACAATGCTTTGCCAGATATAATTTTGTCAGTTAAATACCTTACCTAAGTTTATTTCCTTGTCCCTAATATAAAACGTTCCTCATATTTTAATGGCATCATTAAACAAATTATTTTTTACAAATGTGCCATCTGGACATTACTTTTGCCAGCTAATGTTACAATGGCAAAATTGTAATATTGCCTCTGGAAATCCTTTAAACAGTTGAGGAAAAATGAAAATTGCCATCATTTGCCCTAATCTCTAGCACTTTGACTCATCTAATGCAGGTGCAGTTCAGCAGAGGTGAGTAACACAGTCACTATTAGACACTGTGGAAAAAAATGCAGCTTCAGTTATTATTTAGTTATTAGTTCAGTCACATCTTATTTTGATGGTCCGTTTGTTGAATTTAAGTTACATTGCATCTACTTGCCAACTTATTCTCATTAGATTATAAGTAGACTGTTAGGCTTGGGTTAGGGTTGGGGTTAGGGTTAGTGTAAGTTGACATGTACTTGCAAAGTTTCTTATAGTCAGTTAAATGTCTGTTGAAGGAGCAGTATCAACAGATATTAAGCTGATAGAAATGGACCATAAAAAATAAAGTGTTACCAAGAGTTCCACAGATTATTTTTTATCTTAGTTTCTCTTATTTTTATCATTCCTTCTCTCTAGGAATGTAGTGAATCACAGACAATCCATATGCACTGAAAAAAATGACTCATTAGATTGACGAAATTTGTTTAAGATACAATTTATATGGGCAAAATTTATACAAACAAATAAAATTAGTACTATTCAACCTAATTTTTTGTTTTTGTTTAAATTCAGCCCATTTCAGTTATTTGTGACTAGTTACCTTAAAAAATTGAGTAAATCCAATGAATCATTTTTTCAGTGTGGAATTACGCATCACAGTTTGGAATGCATGCACTGTAAAAGCCAAAAAGTTAAGGTAACTCAAACCATTAGAGGAAACCGATTCCAACCACCCATTTAAGTTCAAAAACGAATCCTAATGAGTACTGTGAACTTAATCCATTTGAGTAAACGAAGCAATTTGAGCACAGTAAAACTGATAAATGAAGAGAACTCAAAACAACTGAGTACTGTAAAACCCAGTAAGTTTTGTCAGAGTAAGACAACTCAAACCATTTGAGGAAACCGATTGCTACAAACCATTTGAGTTAAAAAAAACTAATCTATATGAGTACTACGAACTTACTTCATTTAAGTTGAAGTAATGAGGTACTTCATTAACTCTTTTCAAATGAGTAGAATTAACTTTCAGTCAATTTTGAGTTAATTACACTCATTTCATTTGATAAAGTTGACTGTTGGGTTTTACAGTGTGTGATCTGTGAACTATTTGCAAAGTAGAGCCATAATCTATTCAGTACTCGCACAATGTAGGAACTAATTTTAAATAATGGCCAGTGAAAATGCTGAGTGGCTAAAAACTAAAAAAAAAAACACTATTCTCAATGGCTATAATATCAAGCTCTGCTCATATCATTCAAAACCTGTGAGACTTTGCTCTCTGCTGAGCACAAAACAATTCATTTTGAATATTCTCAGTGCTTGGTATCCATTCAAAAGCATTCATTTTCATTCTGGGGACAACAACAGTTCATAACATCTACTTTTATACTCCACAGAACAATAAAATGTCTGGAACGACGCAAGAGTGAGCACAGGATGCCAGAATTGTGAAATGTTTATATAGGTGAAATGCAGGTTATCAGCTGTTGCCGTTGTGTTTTTTTCTGTTGGATTGTTTGCGATTGGCTCTGCGTCCGGTCCGATTCCGGTAAAGTCCGTTATGAGGTAGAGTGCGGGAACTCGGGTGTCAGATCAGAAGGAGCTGAAGCCTCTCCGACCTCAATGCAGGAAAATTCCTATTTATTATGGATCTCCGGCCGCTTCGCTGGGCCCTACAAAACCGCAATCTGAAAAGAATCCTGTGCTAAGAAGAGACAGGGAGGGTGATGGAAGTAACCCAGAGGGTGAGGCCTCTGTGTTGAGGGCCCTGGCGCGACTCTGGCCTTGGAGCCCTCTCCAAACCAAACACCCTCCCAGCGCCCACCCAGACAGCCCTGCCCTGCTTCCACTCCCGGAATGGCCATGCAGGGAGAGCTGGGAAATGTGCCCGTCTGCCGTGACCTACTGTAGCCTCCACTCTCCCGTTAGCTCTGACGGCCAATTAGAAATGTCAGGGAATGTTTTGATGGAAACCCAAACTAAGTCTTTTCTCAATTGCATCCCCATAATCATGGAAACAGTGGATAGCGGAGGCACAAACTGGTAGCCGCTAAAAGCTTGCTCGCATACACGTGATGTTGGAGCCGTGCTGATGTGCGTGAGCATCGAATGTACAGTATGGTACTCATGCACTTGTGTGTTCACATAATTACTTTGTGCGCGTATGATGGCTTAACATCATAAGGAGATGTGCCAGCGTTTGCACACTCCGCATGGGTCCTCACAAATGACACGCTATGCTCAAATTGCAGAGAGAGCACTTTATAGCTGATCCAAAGGCTCTGGTGGGTGGTTTAAGCCATTTTATATAAATATATATTTTAATACGTCTATGAAACTCATCCAAAAATAACTTGAAAGGAATACGCCGTTCACATCTGGTTTTTATATTGCGGCTTTGCGGAAAAGCAGAAAAAATAGGAGCTTTATAATTCTTTTACTTACAATGCGAGCGAAGCCTCCGAGTGCCCTCTTCAACTGCAGCCTCAATAACTATTGTTGCTTAATGGCCCTCGGAGTCAGAAATGCTGGTTTGGCGCTCAACCAGTAGAGATAGTTTATTTCAAAAGCATAACATGGCACTGTGCTAACCTTGAGGTTGATGAGACTTGAAGCTTTGGTTGTCACTTACTGTATTAATTCATTGTTAAAAGCGAGCTGCACAAGAGGTGATATGAGCTGGAAATTACACACACTAAAAAATGAGTAGACATCATTTTCACTCAGAAATTGTTGGTAATTTTTTTTTTTGGCTAGTTAGTAGAAAAATGGCTATAGCACTTTCTGTTTAAACGTTAGAACTTTATGATTTATAAATGTGTGGAAATGCAGATACAATTATGGAATTCTGTGAAATATATATATATATATATATATATATATATATATATATATATATATATATATATATATATATATATATATATATATATATATATATACAGTTGAAGTCAGCATTATCAGCCCCCCTTTGAATCTTTTTTGAATTTTTTTGAACCGAGCAAGGAAATTTTCACAGTATGTCTGATAATATTTTTTCTTCAGGAGAAAGTTTTATTTGTTAAATTTTGGCTAGAATAAAGCAGTTATTAATTAAAAAAAAAACATTTTAAGGTCAAAATTATTAGCCCCTTTAAGCTATATATATTTTTAATAGTTTACAGAACAAACCATCATTATACAATAACTTGCCTAATTACCCTAACCTAGTTAACCTAATTAACCCAGTTAAGCCTTTAAATGTCACTTTAAGCTGTATAGAAGTGTCTTGAAAAATATCTAGTCAAATATTATTTACTGTCATCATGGCAAAAATAAAATAAATCAGTTATTAGAGATGAGTTATTAAAACTATTATGTTTAGAAATGTCTTGAAAGAATCTTCTCTCTATTAAACCGAAAAAAAATAAACAGGGGGGCTAACAATTCAGACTTCAACTGTATGTATATAATGTATAAAGTGGAACGCTTTTGGATTTGATTAGATTTTGGGTGAATATGTCGAGTAGTTATCACAATATTGTAAGACTGAAGAAGGCCAGGAAGCGCTTAACAGTTCAGACTTGTCTATTAATGAACTTTTGCACGTTGCAGACAGAGTAGTCCTTTGACTCACCAGAAACAACAACTCTCTCATCAAAAAACATACCTGTCTCCTCTTATGGAACCCCCCCCCCCCTCTCTCTCTCTCTCTCGAGTACGCAGATTCGTTTTTTTCCCATAATCCAGCCCCTTAACGTCCCACATTACACGGCATAAATACACACCAAAATGTAACACAGGAACTGTACTGTACTTAAAACTTTTCTAGCATGCTACAGTATGTATTAGTGTCAGGGATTTCACGTGTTTTCCTGTTTTTTGTGAGAACCATTTTGTCATATATATTCAGAGAAACTCAATGTCTTTACTACAACCATTAGAATAAAAGTCTGGTGTAACGTGAAGAAATTTTGATAGACATGTTGCACTATTGTACAGTAGACTGTATTTGTCAAAGTGGTAATTAAGTTTTTTATTGCAATTGATTACTAGTAATATTTTAAACACAGAGGATCTCCAGAAAATCAAGAATTTGGGAGAAAATCTGGAAAAAATAAAACCAGTTTTATTAGGCCCGTACAAAATGAATAAAATGAGACCATCCAAAAAATAATGACAGAAATTAGAATAATTTAAAAAAAAAATTTCCTCATTCTGGTGATTTTATTTTATTTTTTTCCTAGTTTTCCCTCAAAAGTTTTATGTTTATTTATTTATTTATTTATTTATTTATTTATTTATTTATTTATTTATTTATTTATTATAATTTTTTTTGCATTTTACTTTATCAGCCCACTTTTTTGTAATCATTTTAAGTATGATTTTTATCGCAAATCATAAATAATGACAATAATAAATGTAATATTATATTATATTATATTAAATTATATTATATTATTCAATTTCTTTTCGGCTTAGTCCCTTTATTAATCTGGGTTCGCTACAGCTGAATGAACCGCTAACTTATCCAGCATATGTTTTTATGCAGCAGATGCCCTTCCGGCCGAAACCCATCTCTGGGAAACATCCATACACACTCATTCACACTCATACACTACAGACAATTTAGCTTACCCAATTCACCTGTACCGCATATCTTTGGACTGTGGGGGAAACCGGAGCACCTGGAGGAAACCCACGCGAGCGCAGGGAGAACATGCAAACCCCACACAGGGGTAACTGACACAGCCGAGGCTCGAACCAGCGACCTTCTTGCTGTGAGGCATTATATTATATTATATTATATTATATTATATTATATTATATTATATTATATTATATTATATTATATTATATTATATTATATTATATTATATTATATTATATTATATTATATTAAAGCCATAATTTGCTCATTCATGACAGAATTTTCATACAATCACACACTACAGGAACCATGTTTGCTTCCCTTACCAAAAACAGCTTTTCCATGTGTTCTATGAGTTGAGCTGAGAATTCATGGTGCTTCTGAGGTGTCATTGTTAGGATGTAACATATGCAGTGTGTGTGTGTGTGTGTGTGTGTGTGTGTGTATGTGTGTCTGCACCTGCACAGTGACTCTTGTATAGCCCTGTCTGTCTTTCTCCAGCTGGCAGTGATTTGTCCGGGCGTTCAGATTGAGCAAATAGCTGCAGTGTGTTATTACTGTCAGACTCGGGCAGCCCCATAATACCCCTCTGCCACAGGAAGCTGCAATCTTGCAGAAAAGGTCAGCTGGACCAATTACCTCCGCCTACCATTTTCCCCTTAGTGAGTCCCTCTCGGCGTCCCTCGCCCACTCCTTCCTCACGGGCCCCCCACAACTTAAAGACTGTCATTTGGATTTTGCAGCTGTTGAACGTTGTTCTCCTTTCCTTCTCTGTTGCATATTTGTGAAGGATTGTCCTCACTGAGGATTACATTCTCATTGAGAACAGGGATTTTTTTATTCTTCTTTGAGGCACTGATACCATTTTTGGAATAACCCAATGATACCCAAATCCTGAGTATCAGTTGATACTGATCCGATAATAGTGTAAATATCAATAATATGTGTTTGTTTGTGGAACTTGTGATCAATCTGTTATATAATAAACATGATCTACTTACTACAATTCAATTCAAGTTTACTCTTAGAGCGCTTTTTGCAATAATTATCGTTCAAAAGCAGCTTAAAAAAGCTACACATCATTACATTATAGTCAAAATCAGAAAAGTTTAGGAGTTTTGTATAGGGTCGGACTCGGCACTAATGTGTAAACATATAACCTGCATTTATACAGTATATAGTGTCTTTCCACAAGAAGTAATATTTTCATGTAATAACAATACATGTTTGATTAAGTATATTTGGTGTCACAGTGGTGCAAAGGGTAGCACAATCGCCGCACAGCAAGGAGGTCACTGGTTCGAGTCATGTTTTTGTGGGTGTCCCCATGTCCTCCGGGTGCTCCGGTTTCCCCCACAAGTCCAAAGACATGCACTGTCGGTGAATTGAATAAGTCAAATTGTCCTTAGTGTATGTGTGTGAATGCAAGAGTGTGTGGGTGTTTCCCAGTGTTGGGTTGCATATGGAAAGGCATCCACTGTGTAAAACATGCTGAATAAGTTGGCGGTTCATTGCGCTGTGGCGACCCTTGATTAATAAAGGGACTAAGCCGAAAAGAAAATAAATGAATGCATGAATGAAGTAAGTGTTTGTTGTCCTCGAAATACACAATACTTGTTTTACAGTGATAAACGGCAAATAACTAAAACATAATATCATAAATATTGTGTATAGTCATATATATATATATATACACATATGCACACAGTTAGCAGAATTATAAGCAATCTGGTAAAATTAAATGTTTTCTCAAATATAACAGAGAGAAGATTTCACATGTTTAAACATGCTAGTTTTACTTAATAATTTCTTATATTTAATTTCTTTTGACTTGATGACAGTAGATATTACTTTTTTTAGTTATTTTGCAAAATACTAGTAATCAGCTTAAAGGGGTGGTCTACTAAGATATCATATTTTAAACTTTAGTTTTTGTGTAATCTTTAAATGTAAGACGCTCAAAGTTCAACCATTCTGAGACCCTTGAGGGCAGGCCTACAAAGGAACCAGGAAATATAATAGGCCTAGGCTGCGTCTGAAATCGCATATTTCCATACTATATAGTAATCTAAAAACAGTATGCGAGAAAAGTAGGATGTCCGAATTCATAGAATTTGAAAAACAGTATGCGTACCCAGATGACTTATTACTTTCGGCAAGATTCTGAAGTGCTCATCAGATGCACGGTACGCTATCCCATGATGCACCACAAAAGAATTAATCAATGGGAGTGAAGCAACGCAACTAGGTCACGTGATCATAGCAAAATGGCATATGTTATACCGATCATATGTGAAAAAATTATGTGGTTATTTACAAATGAAGCATGAGCACACATTGTTTTGCACACCATAAACCCAACCAAGCCTTAAAAAATACACTCTGCACCACCTCTTTAAAGTTTTTAGGTTTTTAGTTTAAAGGATTTAATGCCCTAACTAGGTTAATTAGGTTAACTAGGTTAACTGTATATAATATTGCTTAAATATCTATTATTATTGTTATTATTAAAGTTTGCGCATTTGTGTAAGCCATAATAAATGGGACTCCACTCGTCTTTCAATCCTCTGACTCTATATAGGACACCAGTTTGCCGGACCACATAAAAGCGAAAGCTTCCTTCATTAAACGTCAGCTTTGCGGCATCGACCCTGTTCTCCTTACCTCAGCAACTTTACAGAAAGATTTAAGAGTAGATGCTCTCTCGCTCTCTCTCTTTCTCTCTCTCCTCTTCTTTTTATCTCCCTCTCACTCATGTACAGTTCTGCAGATTCCTACACTGACACTCGCCAGGCACCAAAAGCCAGATTAAATAGGCTTTGGCGAGTAAATAAAATTGAGTTACTCTCCAGTTGGCCGATTACTTGATTAGAAACGGCAACATTTAAATTGAATTTTAAGAATGATAGTCTGACCCTTACTGCAAAACAAAGCTTCGTCTAAGTTATAGTAAGTTAAAATAAGCACAATATGATTAAATTAATGAAAATAATTTGCTTTTTTTACCTCACTTCCAAATTCAGGAACTCAAAAACAGAAATGTCCCATTAGCAGTGCTCAACACCTGGCTGTCTTGCTAAAGCAAAACCTTCTGTTATGTTTCTTTGCTGTTTTACCCTGGCGCTCGTCCATCCAGAGGGTCTGTAATGAATTTAGATGAACACTGATATTGGTCAGATATTAAGATAACCCATTAAAACTTTCCCCAGTGGCTTGGTATCCATGCAAACCCAGAGGCCAGCGCAGTGGGCCAGACGGCTAAACGCTTTCAGAGACGCTCTCCTTCACACATGCTCTTTCTCAGCCTGACATTCCCATTCGCTTCTTCTCTACATGTTAAAGACTTATTGGCCTGCTGTGATGGCGATGGTCAGGATCAATAACTCTTAGCCCGACAGCTCACACACACACACACACACCGGAGGAAACAGATGCAGACTGAACAGGAAGGAGAGAAAGGGTTTTATAGAGATTTGCATTCGGCGCATTTGTTCCTCCGCAGAAAACAGATCAGCAATGAAATCAGAGCCTTGAAACTGATCAGCGGTGTTGAAAAGAGAGACAGGGAATGATATGCAGGGGAAAAAGAGGGAAATGTTGGAAGAGATATGATCGGAAAAACAGGCCGTGATGTCTGAGATACACAGCCATTGATTGGACTGTATTACATTATAGTGTGTGAATCGTTATGTCGAGGGACACACCGTATATTGGTGTTTTATATTTAATTGGGCATGCTCATTTGCTCTATATATTTATATTGCCTTTGCCATCATCTAAGGCTCACAAATGCTCACTTGCAAAACTAACAAATTTGTGTTTAGTTATTCTTTTATTGGGTAGCACGGTGGCTCAGTGATTAGCACTGTCGCCTCACAGCAAGAAGGTCGTTGGTTCGAGTTTTTCGAATTTTGCATGTTTCCTCTGGGTGCTCCGGTTTACCCCGCAGTCCAAAGACATGTGTTACAGGTGAATTAAATAAACTAAATTGGCCATAGTGCACTTAACAAATTTCAAGTAAATTTTACAATCTTATATCAGGTACAATTAACGTGTCAATATAATGTAAAATTAACTTAATTTATTTGGAATGTTAGCTTTAACATTAAGTAAAAGTTAATTGATTATCTTTACTTTTGTGTCTTTATTTATTTAAATGAACCAAGTAATGTCATTGAACATTGCTTTTATCAATTTAAATAAATCTTATTAGTTACTAATTAGTACATTTGGTGCAACTTGGTTTAATTAAGACACATTTGCACTTGAAATGTGTTATTTCACTTTATATTAAGCAAATTTATTTAGCATGAGCAAATTTACTTTAAAAATGCTTGCTGATGTGAGCGCTAGTGTTGGCACAGCTATGATTTTCTGAGTGAAGCGTCAAACATTAATGCTGATAATAAAAATGCCACGACCTAAGCATGAGTGCTGCTCTTCTGCAAGGTGGTAACCTTAAAACTAAAAGACATACTCAAAACTCTTCTTAATCTTCAAACCAATGATGATCAAACTAAGAAGTATTTCTCTCAAATTTAAACCACCTAAGATGGCTTTTATTTTCAAAATACTTTTCTTTTAATTCAATCCCTTGCAAAGCATGCTGGGAACTATCCATTGCGACATATTCAACTTACTTAATACTACTAGGTGTGCAACGATTAGAAAATATTTAAATATTACGAGTAAATGAACATTAATAATGAACTCTTTCCACTCATTTCATTTATTACATGAAGTAAATGTGTAAATATTAAATATGAATTCAGAAAACTCTAGTTATCTTTAACAGTTAATATTACAATAAAAAAAATATGAGAGTCAATTTATTGGATTTGACTACATTAAAAAGTCATTTCTTTTAGTGTGTATGTGTGTGAATGTGAGAGTGTATGGGTGTGTCCCTATACTGGGTTGCAGCTGGAAGGGCACCCATTGCCTAAAACATTTGCTGGAAATGTTGGAGGTTCATTCCACTGTGGTGACTCCTGATAAATAAAGAGACTAAGCTGAAGGAAAATGATTGAATGAATGAATATTCTTTTATTGCTGTAATTTCTGTATTATTTGGTCACCAAAACAGTTCCTTGTGTGTGCAACTGTCTTGGCGATTAAATTCTGATTCTGATGTATTGTTTCAGAATACACCAGTCATGATTTTTATTTATTGCCTGTTCACATTGTTTTGTTTTTTTTATAAGAATGAACCAATACAGATTGCCGATTTTCTTTAAGCAGGATACCAGAAAATAAACAAGATGTTTATTTGCCCCATTACAGTAGTTACCCCTTTACACAAAGCAGCACTGTGCTTATAAACACCACTTTAGAAAGCATTAAACTGAGATAAACTAACTCACTTGGAGATCAGTCAGTTCCCATCAGAGATGCGTTCATATCAACCCCAAGCCCCATTTCAATATTTACAGTTTTCTTCCAATATTTTGAGCATCACAATAAGGATCTTGCTTCATCTAGTTCAGTATTTTCTCTATTTTGCGTGTACATGCTAACATGCATCCATCTTCAGCTTGTGCTGTCAATGACATCTGCTAACATCCCACTTACAGACTGTACACTCCTTTCCCAAAATATGATTTGTGTGGAAACAGTACAGCACAGTTTAGTATGGAGGTTAACTTTTCTGGTTAATTTGACAGGATGTGTAAATACTTGACAATATTTTATTTAAACTTAGATGTAGAAATGGCATAATAACATGTGACATACAGGATGAGTGTCAAAATGAAAAGGTGCAGAACAAAGTTGTCCCACAACCACTTGTGATCTGAAAATTCCTTGATATGGGCATTTGTACTGCTTGATTGATATGCTTCATGTGTTCATTACCTCCTAATTGGATATAATAGATAAGCGTTATTACTGCTTTGTTTAATAAAAAAAAACATGGAAAACTTTGTTCAAAAAAGTGGGTAACATTTCAGTTTCAATACAGTAATGCTCACTATTAACAGCAAGTGGCTTATTACCTTATTGAGATATTGTCTATTTAGTTGTGCTTATAAAGTAAATATTCTGCATCATCTTATTCTACATCCCAATCCTACCCCAATACCTAAATCTACTACACCAATACCTAAAACTACTACCTTAATAACTATTAATAAGCAGCAAATTAGGAGTTTGTTTTGAGGCAAAAGCCATACTTAATGGTTTGTTAATAGCGGGAGTTGAACTTTAAAATAAAGTGTTATCCACTCGATAACCATGACAGCCATGTTTTAATCAAAGACTAGCTTGACATTGTTGAATTTCCTCTTGAATATCAAAATGGCAATAAGTTAATAAAATAATAAAAGTCGTTTTTAGCACATTTCTAAATTATTATCCATTTGTATGTTGTTGTTTTTTTGTTGTTGTTATGATTACCAACTTTTTGGTTGTTGTGGTATTTATAATTTAGTTTTTTTTTTTTTTTTAAAGATTTTAATACTGTCCAAATCAGTGATCTCATCTTGTGTTGTTCTGCATTTTATTGCGTTGTTCTGTTTTGTTGTGTTGTGTTATGCTTTACGAAAGCCTGGATTGAATCTTAACTGCATTTATACTGAGCACTCGGTTCTAATCAGTTCAAGACTTGTTTTGGCATTGGATCTTTCATTGATTGCCTTGAATTTTAGAGCCCAGAATTTGCAGCATGGATACATTTAGGTTATTCACTCTTTAAATTCAAAACAAGAAATGTAACTTTTTTGTTTCTTTCTTGATTAAAAAAATGTGTTTGGTAGTTGCTGTCCCATTACTAAGATCTTACGGGGGTGTTATTATTGATCGCTATGATCATGTCAAGTTAAGTCGAGCTTTATTGTCATTCCGCTACATGTGTGGACATACATAGAAATACATATTTCTTTATTGGCCTTGATCACAATATAGAGACCACATGAAAAAGTTATTCTTAATAGTTATGATCTGATAAGATTTCTTCCAATATGTCAAATACAAATATTGTCATTTTTCCTGGCCAGAATAACAAATGTTGTTGCAACTGCAATTCAGGTTTATTCCACCAAATATTAACTTTGATGAATTTAAAACAATGCTATTGTGTTGTCTAAAAATCAATAGAAACATGTCTGGAAGCAGCATATTTTTTAGTTTAGTTTAAATTTGGACAAAAAGTCATTAGTGGTTTACTGGGTCCATTACACTTTATATTATTTGGCCTTAATTAATACACTCACCGGCCACTTTAATAGGTACGCCTAACTTACTTAACACTATACCTTACTTACTAGTACCAGGTTGGACCCTATTTTGCCTTCAGAACTGCCTTAATCCTTCTCGGCATAGATTCAACAAGGTACTGAAAATATTCCTCAGAGATTTTGCTCCATATTGACATGATAGCATCTCGCAGTTGCTGCAGATTTATCAGCTCCCGTTCGACCACATCCCAAAGGTGCTCTATTGAATTGAGATCTAGTGACTGTGGAGGCCATTTGAGTATATTGAACTCAACATTGTCATGTTCAAGAAACCAGTCTGAGATGATTCACGCTTTATGACATGACATGATTATCCTGCTAGAAGTAGCCATCAGAAGATGGTGCCACTGTGGTCATAAAGGGATGGATATGGTCAGCAACAATACTCAGGTAGGCTGTGGCATTGACACCATGCTCAATTGGTACTAATGGGCCCAAAGTGTGCCAAGAAAATATCCCCCACACCATTAGACCACCACCACCGGCCTGAACCATTGATACGGCTGCCTTTCTGTCAGCTTGAACCAGTCTGGCCATTCTCCTCTGACTTCTGGCATCAACAAGGCATTTGCGCCCACAGAACTGCCGCTCACTGGATATTTTCTCTTTTTCAGACCATTCTCTGTAAACCCTAGAGATGGTTGTGCATGAAAATCCCAGTAGATCAGCAGTTTATGAAATACTCAGACCAGCCTGTCTGGCACCAACAACCATGCCATGTTCAAAGTCACTTAAATCACCTTTCTTCCCCATTCTGATGCTCGGTTTGAACTGCAGCAGATCATCTTGACCATGTCTACATGCCTAAATGCATTGAGTTCCTGCCATATGATTGGCTGATTAGAAATTTGTTTTTAGTTATTCTTTTATTGGGTAGCACGGTGGCTCAGTGATTAGCACTGTCGCCTCACAGCAAGCAGTCGGACAGGTGTACCTAATAAAGTGGCCGGTGAGTGTATGTACTTAAACTGAAAGTAATCATTTGTTACAATGTACTTGTTGCGTAAACACATGTTTTTACATTGTGCATATGATTAATTAAATTGATTTAATACATTTGTAATTAAACTATTGTCCATCCTTTACGCCTTAACCCACACTTTAAATTACCAGTACCACCAAATCTTTCCTGACCCTACCAGTATCCCTCCTCAACAGCACCAGAAGTGTTCTGCAATACATTTTAAGCACAGTAAGAACATTGTATTTATTTTTGATCCATGTATTAAGGCCACCTAATATAAAGTGGGAGCCTTTACTGAATAAAACAAAAGCTGTTCTACTCAAACACATAACTAATAAATCATAAACACTGAAAACAACCTTCAAGTGGTCTGTTTTTCCAGCGCTGTGTATGTGTGATATTTTCCCCATGAATGTCTCCATCTCCTCCTTCAGTTTATATCAGGGGATTTCTTAGCATTGCCGTTATACCATCCAGCAGGGAAACTGTCAATAGGCTTATCAGAATAACTTCAGTACTTTGCTCGCCTTCACTAGTGCCACCATGAAAGCTTTTCTAGGAGGTTGTGTGGTTAATATAAGATTCAAGGGCTGCGTGTGTCTCTGAATGCCTCTGTTTCATACTAAATTCCACAGTTGCAGTGTAAAGGAACAGCTCATAATTGCTTCAGTATTTGGGCAGGCTGAATGCCCTCCGATCATCTGTGTCATTGGCTCCGCTCTGAGCGAAACAGCACCTCTTCCTCTCCGAGTGATGAAGCACATGGCTCTGTTTGTCTTCCTCAATCAGCTCAGCTACAGCTGGAAATGAAACGTTACAGGCTGCTTTAGAAAGTCTCTATAGACAAAGAGAGCACTCATAAACACTGCTATCGCTAATTTAACATGGTGAAGTATGTGTGATTATCCTGATTTAATTTAGCTGTTAGAGCACTGTTTATCTGACCAAGATTATACTCAGTTAAGAGATAGTTAAAGAGATATTTCACCACAAAATGTAACTTCTGTCGTCATTTACTCAGCCTCCAAACCTGTATGAGTTTCTGTCTTGTACTGAACACAATAGAAGATATTGTGAAGAATCTTGGGAACTAGTAGCCATTGACTTTAGTAGTTCTGTATGAAAGTTAGTGGCTATCATCAACCATCTGTTTACCAAAACTCTTCAAACTAAAGAAGAAAGATTGGAATAAACGGTGGGTAAGCAAATTGTGATTTTTTTGTTTTTGTTTGTGAATTTTTATTTTTATTGAATTGATTCATTGAAATCAACAGCTGGTATGATACAGTGATACATAAACACCTGGATAAACTGGTTAACTACTAACTGTTTTTAATAACTCAATATCATCTTCAGAGACCCTTTGCATATATAATTGTCAGTTGGTTTTGTTTCTGGCTCATACCTACTTAGCAAAAATTGCTCTGCCTATATTGCAATATTTATAAAGATAATTATTCGACACTCACTGGCCACTTTATTAGGTACACCTTACTAGTTCCGTGTTGGAACTACTTTTGCCTTCAGAACTGCCTTAATTATTTGTGGCATTGATTCAACAAGGTACTGGAAATATTTCTCAGAGATTTTGGTCCATATTGACAAGATAGCATCACGCAGTTGCTGCAGATTTGTTGGCTGCACATCCATGATGCGAATCCACAACAGCCAGCCTGAACCATTGATACAAGGCAGGATGGATCCATGTTTTCATGTTGTTGACGACAAATTCTGACCCTACCATCTTAATGTCGCAGCAGAAATCGAGACTCATCAGACCAGGCAGCGTTTTTTTAATCTTCTATTGTCCAATTTTGGTGAGCCTGTGTGAATTGTAGCTTGTTGTTTCCTGAATTGTTTCCAGAATTGTTTCCTGTTCTTAGCTGACAGGAGTGGCACCCAGTGTGGTCTTCTGCTGCTGTAGCCCATCCGCCTCAAGGTTGGACGTGTTGTGCATTCATAAATGCTCTTCTGCATACCTTGGTTGTAACGAGTCGAACGAGTGCGGCCATACTCCTCCTCTGGCATCAACAAGGCATTTGCGCCCACAGAATTGCCGCTCACTGGTTATTTTCTTTTTTTCGGACCATTCTCTGTAAACCCTAGAGATGGTTGTGCGTGAAAATCCCAGTAGATCAGCAGTTTCTGAACTACTCAGACCAGCCTGTCTGGCACCAACAACCATGCCATGTTCAAAGTCTCTTAAATCACCTTTCTTACCCATTCTGATACTCAGTTTGAACTGCAGCAGATCGTTAACGAGCAATTGGACAGGTGTACCTAATAAAGTGGCCAGTGAGTGTATATTAATCTTTAAAACTTTGGTATAATTTTAAACATTCTTATAATAAAAAAAAAACAGTATAAACAGTAATCTTGTAAAATATTTCTTTGATTTATTTCATGATTTATGTGAGTTAATCCTGTGAGAGCAAAGCAAACCATTGTAATCCCCTTAAAGATTATGAGATCAATAAGTCATGAAACCATATATATTTTAGGTTACTTTTAAAGTAAGTATTCATGTTTCGTTTTTTTGTTCTGTGAATGCAGTTTAATGTAATGTAAGTTGAAATGACTTGTAAAGTTAACTTGATTCAACTTAAAAAATAACATTTCTTAAAACTAATTGTTTTACAGTATATTGTAAAAGACTGCATTTAACATGCTTTATTTAAAGTGCAAGCGACAATATATATGTAACATTTATTTTACAGCACGTTTTGATTTTGTTTCACAAAATTACAGTGAGATCACACAGTAATTTTCAGACCCCTCAGTGACCCCGAATTATCTAACCTATGACATAATCTGAGAATTGTGAAAGTGTTGATTTTTCTCCATGGATGTGCAGGATTTCCAGAGAAGCGTTGTGAACTCAGCTGCAAACTATGTTTATTTTCTTCTGGGTCTGTCAGAGTGAAAGTTCGCTCCGTCTTCCTGCCATGACTAACTGCGTAATGCCTCATGTTGTTATTTAGCTGTTAGTCACTCTAATGGCTGAGGCAGTGCACAGGAATGTCTTTCACGTAAGGTCACTTCCACAGCTCAAAACTTTCACTCTCTGCCCACTCCAACTTTCTAAATCTTCAGAGTCTCTGCCAACCATTTAAGCAGCGGCCATTTGCCTCTCCGTCCGTCTTTCTGTCTGTCTGGCTCCCTCTCGCTTTCTCCTCTGTCCCGAACGGAGCTAGTTGGCACATGGGCAGACTGGCACTCTTCAGTACAACTACTCATACTTTGTTCTTAGCTTGAGAAAACGAGGGAGGGATAGAACGAGTGTGAGAGATAGAGAGAGGGAGAGAAAGCAGAAAGAGGGATCTAAAATGGCTGCCAACAGCAAACCTCCTCTCTGCTCATGAAATGTCTGCCAAAAAGAAAAAAAGAAACTTAAATGGCTGTGCCGATGACTGATTCCTGGCTCCAAATGTAGCTCGCATGAAAAGAAATAGCAACAAGTTTCACTAGAAGCAACCTCACTTTTACTGCAGTGACAGTTTTAGTATGGAAAGCGCATGCGAGGACAGAAACTTCTGAGGCGAGGGGCCATTAAATCAACAAGATGCTAAAGATATCGTACCAAACAGGAGTCAGAAGCTAAACGCAAAAATGTTTTGTTGAAGGAGAAGGAAGCCGAAAATATTTCTGGAGTTACTAATCGACGAATGTGTGTTCACTTCTAACAATAGTCCAAAGACTACAAGTTTGGAAAATAGATTTACAAAATGGCGTACATGAGAAAATGGATGTCTATTTTGTTGCATCTGTGTTTCGACTCTTTTGTTTGAATGAATAATGGACCCTTTTTACATTTCTGGGTTTCTCAGTAGCGGAAGTCGTCATAGTTGGGTAAACTTAGAGCACAGTGAATGGGACAGTACATCAGATATTTTTTTTACAATTCCATTAACTGAAATAATAAAAGATAAACACCACGATGGTGTTATCAAGACTGTCAGAAAAAGGAAAAAAAATGTGTGGGACTGATAACGGCAGCTACAAAAACATCAAAATTACTGTCCTGACCCATAGACACTGCATTAGAAATGCCTCACACAAGCGGTAATTAGCTTTTTGACATTTGACACAATGATTATACGATACGTGGATACATATACAGTGCTCAGCATATATAAGTACACCCCCCGCAAATCTATCTTTTAAATTTATATTTTTAATAGGAAGCTATACAAGATTATATACATTAGACTAGTCAGTACTAAAGCCAAATCTGGAGCTTATCTAACAAAATAACTTGTGACAACTGTCCAAAAACTAGTACAGCCAAATTTATATGTTATAGAAAAATATTAAACACAAATTTAAAAGAGGAAAAATCTAAATCAAGCAACAACAAAAAAATTGTAGTAATGTTTTTCTGCAATATTCTGTTTGAATTTGATTGTATTATCTTTCAATTTCTAAATATGTTTGGTGACTAAAATATTATTTTAATAAATATATCTGTTTAATAAATCAGTTTTGTTTAAGTGCACCAAAATACATTGCCAATGTTCACTGAGAAATGGATAAAAATATTCTTTTTCAAAATGGGGTGTACTTAATTATGCTGAGCACTGTAAATGTATATAAGTGTTTTAAAAAACAAATATTAAAAACTTTTAAAGATTAAAGATCATGACGACCTTCGTCATAACAGTCTTGTGAAAATGGTCCATTGTTATTTCACATATGCTGTGAACGTTACTGGCATATGATTTGTGTAGGGAATTGGGAAATGGCCGTCACTTCAACATACAGTTGAAGTCAGAATTATTAGCCCCCCTTTGAATTTTTTTAATATTTTCCAAAAGATGTTTAACAGAGCAAAGACATTTTCACATTAATATTAAGAACATTAATATTTTATCTTCTGGAGAAAGTCTTATTTGATTTATTTCGGCAAGAATAAAAGCAGTTTTTAATTTTTTAAAAACCATTTTAAGGTCAAAATTATTAACCCCTTTAAGCAATTTTTTTTCGATAGTCTACAGAACAAACCATCGTTATACAATAAATTGCCTAATTACCCTAACCTGCCTAGTTAACCTTATTAACCTAGTTAAACCTTTAAATGTCACTTTAAGCTGTATAGAAGTGTCTTGAAAAATATCTAGTCAAATATAATTTACTGTCATCATGGTAAAGATAAAATAAATCAGTTATTAGAAATGAGTTATTAAAACTATTATGTTTAGAAATGTGTTGAAAAAAAATCGTCTCTACGTTAAACAGAAATTGGGGAAAAAAAGAAACAGGGGGGCTAATAATTCAGAGGGGCTAATAATTCAGACTTCAACTGTTCATTACGTTTTATTTGTCATCTTTCTTTCTGGGTGTTTTTTCTTCAAGTAACAATGCTGCTTTTATTTATGGTACAAATCTTACCTGCATCTTTTTTTGAGAATTGTCAGCTTTGTCATTATAATTATTGTCTCAAAAGGGCATCGGTTTGGCTGTACAACACAAGGACAATGTCTGTTGTTAAAGCTGCATTTCTGCATTTTTACCTACATTGTGAGTGTGTTTTTCATTAGATTTGTGTAGAAAATAAGTTTTAAGATTGGATTAGGCTTTATTTTGGTGTTACTTAATTAGAAATTGCAAAAATGTCACTTTTTGAGAAACATTTAGGCATTTTGGCAAACATTTATTCCAAACATTGAATAATGAAAATGGCCTCTCAAAAATAGTGCAGAACTATTTGTGAATTCTGCTTAAAATAGCTTTTATAAGTTTAGTTTTTTTTGAGCATTTTTTTGTGTGAAATCATCACATTTCAAAACAAAGTGCAACCTGTCATTTTTGATTGCACTATAATGAAATGGATGGCACTCAAACACATTTTTTCATATGCATTTCAACATTTTTGTGCACAAACAATTAATCTTTTGCAGCATGTGCATGACCCACTTGTTCAAAATGGCTTTTAAATCATTGTAGCAGTGACACTTTACTATGTTTTAATGTTTTGCTGTATTTTAGTTCTATTTCTTGTTTTGTATATGCATTTTTAACTTTTTATTTGTTTTGAATATTTTGTTTTTAGTGGCGTAAAGCACTTTGGTCAACCGTGGTTATAGTAGGATGCTTTATAAATAAAGGTTGATTGATTGATGTGCATGCTACCAACATCATTCCCATGTTCGTGTGGAAAATTAGTTTGCTTTTGTCATTATTGTGTCACTTTTTGAGAAATTGGCTTGCTAAGTGGCAAACATTAACTTTGTGCTCTACGTATAATGAAAATGGCCATCGTTCAAGCACATAGTATAGCTTCATATTTTCCATCTGCATTTCTACTTTTTCTTCTGGACTTGGAAATGAAATGAGGAGATCTCGGATGGGAAGCTGCTCCTCGTTTTATTTACACCTTGTGTTTTGGTGTCTTCGGCTTCATGGGTCCTTTTTGGACAGTGAGATTTTGCAGAAGCGCTGGGTGCCAGTATCTCCCTCAAACTGACACTTTTATTTTTCCTTCCCTCCGATTCCCCTTGCCAGGGATTCGGTCTGAGGGCTGACTGCCTAGAAAACCGCCGCAGCTTTTGGCAGGAGCATACAGGATTTTGAAGACAGTCATGGAGGAGAAAAGCCGAGTGAGAGAGAGAACTGGAGCGTGTCCCTCTGTGTAGCTGGCAGCGCTAATCATCCTGGCCTGCGAAGAATCGGAGCGATGACAGACATGTTTGTTTATGTTTTTGTGTTGGGTTATTTTTTATTTTTAATTTGCCTCGCTTTTAAACGCTGCTCGTCTCCTCTGGAACAAACTCCAGACCTCTCAGCATCCATCTGTCTCCTACTGTTTAAGCCTTCTCCAATTTTTCATAATCAAAACATTGAGTTTTATGGCTCCAGTCCAGCTGCTTTGCTTGGAATGCCATTGAACTTTTGAAGATTTGTGGAGTTTATAATTCTTTTTTTTTTTTCTCAGAGCATGTGTATTTTACTTAAGACAACATAATTAGGCTGCACTTTGCACATATGTTTTAGGAAAACATTACATATTTTCTGAAATTCTGCTGGCTTCTTTATGCTAGCAGGCAGATTGAAGAATAGTTTGGAAAAAAAAACAAATTGACTTTATTTAGACTGAAAAAAATGGGGGGGTTGAGGGACATAGTAGCTGAAGGCCGATTCACCCTGCTTTGACTGAACTCTTGGAATTTCTAATGTAATTGATCCTAATGATCTGACTGATCTGTTAGGTTTGTATTCAGTGAGCATATCTGTAATGTATTAAGGTCCTAGGCCATTTAGTGATTTATATACAAGTATTAATTCTTTTAAATCTATTCAGAATGTGTAAAGACCTGAAGACAGGTGTGATGTGCTCTGATTTTGTGGTTCAGAATCCTGGCCGCAGCGTTCTGGATAAGCTGCAACTGTCTTTTTGGGAAGGCCAGTGAGGAGTCCGTACCAGTAATCCACCCTACTGCTGATAAAAGCATGAACAAGTCTTCACTGGAAACAAAGCATCTATCTAACTCTTGCAATGTTTTTGAGATAATAGTATGCTGATTTTCTTGTTGCTTGACAAGGCTATTGAAATTCAGATCTGACTCTAGAATCAAACCAAGATTCTTGATTTTATTTTTTGTTGTTTGACTCTTAGAGCCAAAGTACGCATTCACCTTGAGAACCTCATCTCTGTTCCCAAATGCAATGCAGACTTCAGTATTGGCACATCCAACTGTTCATTTCCTCAATGCATTGGCAGAGGGTGTCAATGGGGCTGAAGTCATTAGGTAATAAGGCTAATAGATCTTGAGTGTCATCAGCACAGCCGTGGTAGGAGATTAAAATAATATTTTGTCTTTAGTTTTTTTTTTTATCATTTGTTTCTTTAAAAAATCCTCTTGTCTCAGACAACCATTAAAGGCATCTTTAAATAATAAAAAAAGAAAATTTGCATGAAAAGTTGAGTACTGTATGTGTAAGTACCAATGTGTAGCTAGGTTTAAACAGGGCCCAATGTTAAATAGATTGTTCACCCACAAAAGAAAATTTACTAACCTTCAAGTTACTCCAAACTTTTGTTTTCATCGTGGATTTTTTCTGCTGAACACAAAAGAAAATATTTTGAAGGATTATTTGCTTGTCCTCGCTAACTTTTAAAGCAAACTTTTTTTTTTTACTTTTTTTTTATTTTGTTAATGAAATAAATGTAACAGTTACATGTGATCTTCAAAATATCTTCTACAGAAGAAAAAACTCAAACAGGTTTGGAAAAAAGGGATATTAAAGGTGTCGTCACCCAAAATAAAAATTTACACCCTATTTACTCTCCCTCATCTGGTTATAACCTTTTTTATTCTGTGGAACATAGATAAATAAGAAAATATTTTGAAGCAAGCTAAAAACCGGCATCAACTGACGTCTATAGAGGGGGAAAAACTATGGAGGTTGATGTTACAGGTTTCCAGCTTTTTTCAAAAGATTTTCCTTTGTGTTCAACAGAAGAAAGAAAGTCAAACAGGTTTGGAACAAGTAAATGGTGAGCAAATAATGACAGAATAGTCATTTTTGGATGAACTATCACTTTAACTTCAACTTGCCAACATGACATTTTGGTTTATTTGATCCAGTAATGGCTTGCCTTTTATTTACTATACACCCTGTTTCATTTTAATGAAGTAAAACATGCAAATTCACCTTGGCTTTCAGTGAGTTAGCCATAAGGAAGATAGCTGCTCTGGCATGGTAGTTGTGTGTTTTGACGTTTCTCGAGCAGTAGTTTGCGGTCAGCCTCAGAGTCCTGCAGGCCACAAAGAGTGTGAGAGTCTTAATGAAGCGTTGCATTGAGACGTGTGCAGCCGGTCGGACTCTTCTCGGCTTTGAACTGGCAATGGCGCGCGGCCCATCTGATAGGGAGCTCTCTTATTTATTTATCCAGCTTGAGCTTTTTTTTTCACCGGCTTTTTTCTTTGAACGCCTGCCAGAGTCCTTGCGGTAACCCCTCCATTCTTTCATTCCCTATTCAGAAAATCCTCCGCCGCTTCTTGACTCGAATCCGTTTTATGTGTTTATCTGCGTTTTCCCTCACATCCGTGTGGCAAAGAGCTGGAACGCGCACAAATGGGAAGGTTTTATGGTTGGATTAGGTTGTTTTGTCATTATTGTGTTGCTTCAATGAGTTTACACTTTGGCAATATAATCCCCGAGCTCTGCCAGTATAGAGGGTTCAACGAGATTACGCTGGGCCTTGCCAAACAAGTTGAAAAGAAAGGGAATATTTGAATGGTTTTGGAGCACTTTGATACGGTGTGTTTCTCATTTACGAGGCTTATGAGCCATTTGGCCGTGTCTCAGCTCGTCCGAGTATCAGAGCGCATGCTAACTTATGAGTGATTTATTTAAAACATACAGAGCGCTCGCTTTCTCTACTGTTTATACAGTAACATGTTCTTATGTCGGATTATCAAAGCTATCGCTGACATGATCGACCACATGCCAGCATGTCAGACATCTTTGTTCACTGAACATACACACGGATTTGGGAAAAATTCCAGACTAATGCTGCTGCAGTTCGGTTATGATCACCATTTATTAAATAACAGCATTTACTGAACTAGAGTAATTATTCATCTGCTTATCATTTGTATGTTTTGAGTTTATATTCCGCTTTTTACCAGGGATTCAGAGTTTTATTCTGACATTTTAATTCTAAATTGTCTTTCTAATGGGTATTTGTAATGTTTAGAATTCATAATTTAAAAAAAGTGCATGAACATGATGTGGTTTACTCTTTACAATAAGGTTTCATTAGTTCATGTATTTACTAGCTAAAATTAATGATTAAAAATACTTGTACAGCATTTATTAATCACAGTTCAAGGTTTATATATGCATTATTAAAATTCTGACTGAACTCATGATTGTTAACATTAATGAAGCACTGCAAGTTAAAATGAACTAACAATGAACAACTTTATTGACTAATATAATATATAATATAATATAATATAATATAATATAATATAATATAATATAATATAATATAATATAATATAATATAATATAATATAATATAATATAATATTATTCATTTATTTATTAATTCATTTTCTTTTCAGCTTAGTCCCTTTATAAATCTGGGGTCGCCACAGCGTAATGAACTGCCAACTTATCCAGCGTATGTGGATGCCCTTCCAGCTGCACTCTAATCACTCTAATATGAATTATTTTTATTACTATTAAAATTTTATTATTTTTAATATTATTATGATTAATGGTAATAGTAATAAAAGTAATAATGACTGGAGTTATAATTTCATTTGAAACTATGTACAGTAAAAAAGCAGTTAAAATTGCAATAAATCTTTAACAATTAAAAAAATTACAGTTAATAAATGCTGCCTTGATGAACAGAATAATTTTCTTTAAAAAAACATGAAAAAAAACTGACCCCAAACTTTTGACCGGTAGTGTATGTCTGTGCTAAAACACTGCTCCCCATGAGTAAATGCCTCATTGGTGAGCATTAAAGTAGGAGATGCTTTCACGAGAAAATGAAAGTGTGTGTGCAGTCCAGAAGCCCAGAACCAGAATTTGTGCAATGCACGGGAGATCTGAGAGGTGCCTCATCTGAACAGCTGAATGAAAGTTACGATGCGCAAATTAAGTCTTGCATCTCAACGGTAAAACTAATTACGTCCATATGCCTTGGTATGTTCTCATTGTGCTGCATATGTGGATTATCTGAAAGTGAAAACATCTTATTCCTGCTGTCTGTGTTTTTAATATTTATCAAACAACAAAAGATAATAAAATCACTCTGCTTTTGACTGAATAGCTATATAGCTCAGTAATGCTTAACCTTTATTTCATTTATACAGTGAAGATTATATACAGTATGCAGTATTATATTTTTCTGTTTATGTAACTACTGTTAGTGACGTGAAAAACTTGAATACCTGACAACCTGTTTATTTTAGTATTATCTTTGATGTATTGTATTCATTTTGTGTTGTATTTTGCTTGCAGACAGTGCTTTTTTACTGAACATATCATATACCAAAACCGTAACCTAAAACTAAAACAATCTGTGTTGTTGCACCCATAAAAAACTACTGTAATAAATGTATTGATTATTGTTTGTTCATGTTAGTCAATACCTTATCATAAAGGGTTAATTTATCATAAAATGTATTAATTGTAAATTATACAGGTATCAGTGCTTCAATAATGTAATGTTAATTCCCCCAAATTTACTATTTATTTCCCATGAAAATAAAGATGTAAATAATTTTAAATGACCTCACCATCCTGACATTGCATAAGCAAAAGAACTAATGCAGTACACTTAAGTGTCTCTTCTAGGATTTTTTCCAGCTGTGGTGGCAGGCCTTTTACACAGATCTTGCGTCCTGAAGTAAAACGGCTATAAACTTCAGCAAGATAAAGTCATTGTATGCAGAACCATAGACCTTTATCTATAAATAAAGTATAGTTATGGAAACTGTGTTCATCATAATTGAAAGCTACGTTGTGTTTGATGACCTCACACATCATGCAGCCCTGTCAGTCAATCAGCATGTAACTTTAAAGGCTTAATAACGAACGAATCAAACGAACAAATAACGAACAGCACTAATATGATTACAGAAAACTTTTAATACGTTTTGGTGCGATTTTATCTCACTATGAAAAAAAACAGCAACAGCTGAAGGTTTTAAATCGAAAGCTTTAATGTAGCCGTGGCCGGAATGAATTTTTTGTGAGACGCCCCGCCATGGAAGAACGAATGTAGCGGAAATCATGCACTTACAGTATAATTCAAGCACCAGTTACTTTCTAGTACTATTACACAGAACATAAATGTTTAAGTTTGCAAGACATAAAAAGCACGCAAGAATAATGCAATTGAGACATGAGATTTGATTCAGTATTGTTAGCGCTACTGAACAAAATTCAGAATATTGACCTCAGCTCATCATTGTAATGTGAAGGGACACTGGACAAAAGAGTTGTGGATCCAAATGCAGGGTTTATTAGGAGATTGGTCAGGCATGCAACAGTCAACACAGGGGCAAACAGGTACATACAGATCATCCAAAAGGCATAGTCATAAACAGGTGATTGGTCAATCTTGGCGGAAAGCAAAGTAAACAATAAAACAAGGCAAAAGGTCAAACATGGCAAGGCAAAGGAAACAGTACAGGTAAACAAGACTCAGCAACTGGTGTGTGTGTGTCTGTGCTGCTTTTAAAGTCCATGTAATCAATTCTGAACAGCCTTTAACTATGTGTGTTACCAATCAGTGGAAAACCGGAACAGGTGTGATTGTGTGGTGCATGACAGGATTTGTAGTCCTGAGTGAAAATGAATGATTTCCTGCGATCTACAAGCCTAGATTGCTGGTGATTGTGACAGGCATGCACTTTCAGCTTTAAATAATTTCGTTTATAAGATATAAATTAGAGATATATAAGAGAGTTTTCCTACTATTTTGCTGCTTGTACAAACTACTTATTTAAAATGAGCTGAATCAGTATGTTTTGTGTTCAGTCCACTTAAATTTCTAAAAACAATTAAGTTAACTTAATCTATTTTTGTTTGGACAACATGAAGGAATTGCGTGGAACCCAGCATTTCTTTACAGTGTGTCTTTGTTCTCTTGTTGTTTCTCAGAGGCTGAACAGAGCAGTAGTCCTCGCACAGGCATCGGTTCAGATCAGGAGGACAGTCGAGCAGCCACTATGGGTAAGACAGCACACACCCACAAACATACACACATTCACTTAACCACATGTACAGGAATATTTGCATACACTATGAGCTGCAGCATACAGTGCGGTGCAGTCCTGTAAGCGTCTTCTCGTGCACTAAACAAACATCCTGTTTACACAACGCAACCTACATGCACGGCTTCAAACCCGTACCCACACACTCAGCTTCTCTCCGTCTCTGCCCAGTTCGTGTCACACTCCTGCCCACATTCCCCTTTTCAGCAGAACTCATCTGACAAAGCCGGCAGTTTATTTGTGCGTTACGTTCAGATGAATGTTTGCGGGAAATGTAGATGAAAATGATCAGGTCCTGGATTTGTGTACATAAGGCACGTATAATCTGCAGCTATATTCACCTTTTAGTGCTTAATCCTGTGCTTTACACACTTGGTTTAGAAAATTATAGGAATGACAACTGCATGAATTCAAAAGCCAGATTAACTACAATATTTAGGCCTAACAAATAAGATTTATGTATTCTGATTGCATATAAAATGACCATTTATATTGGATTACATTTAACATTATTAAACTAATAAAGTTGATAGTAGTTAGTAAAGTATAAAGTATTCTTATTAAAGTTTAAAGTATTCTTATTTATTTAAAACATAAATGGATTTAATCTATTGCATGGAGTATGGTGTTGCCTCAATTTTGCCCCCTAATATTAAGTTAACCAATCATATTATTGAATCTGGCTTTTTCTACAGCTAGATATATTTATACCATATTCATATTTTTTAACTGATTAAATCTAATAGTATTGAACAGATTTAGATTGATTCTAAGCAATCTGACAGTATACTAGGGCTACACGATATTGGAAAAATCTAACATTGCTATATTTTGTCTATGGTATATATTGCAATACAAATACAATTTCACCTGATGGCTTGAATTTCTTTATTTAATAAGAATTGATCATTTCAGATAGATTTGGATGATTCTGTAGGGGAGTGCATCTGCATAAAATCTAATAAACCAATGAAAAGCATAGGTAAATACAATAAAATAAAGTTACAATTGAAATAAACAGTGTTTAATCATTGTCTAACAGTATTCAGGTACAGTAATTGACTAATAAAAATATAATTAATTCAATAAAATTAATCATTTTAAAAAGTACTAACAGTACAATTTCTTATGGCTGAATGCATTTAAAATACTCATATAGTCACAGACTTCAAATACACATGCAAATGATAAATTATAATACAGACTCAACATTGCAAATCCTGCGATGTGACTATGATCACATTACGATATCGAAGCTGAAATGATATATTGTGCAGCCCTACAGCATACATTTTATGTTAACACTGACAAATTAAATGAAATCAAAAGATTACAAGCGGTTAATGATCAACTTCGTTATTTATTTTTTGTTCAGGTTGTGATAATTCTGTTCATAAAAACGTTGTAGTGTGTACGAATCAAACTGAAGTATTAAAGGGATAGTTCAGCCAAAACTGAACATTCTGTCATCATTTACTCACCCTTTACTTGTTCTTAACCTATCTGACTTTCTTTATTCTGTTGAATACAACAAAAATAATTTGAAGATAGTTGGAAACTAACAGTGGCACAGTGGGTAGCACAATCACCTCACAGCAAGAAGGTCGCTGGTTCGAACCCTGACTTGGTCAGTTGGCGTTTCTGTGTGGAGTTTGCATGTTCTTCCCGTGTTTGCGTGGGTTTCCTCTGAGTGCTACGGTTTTCCCCACAAGTCCAAAAACATGCACTATAGGGAAATTGGGTAAGATACAGTAAATTGTCCGTAGTTTATGAGTGTAAATGAGTGTGTATGGATGTTTACTAGTAATGGGTTGCAGGTGGAAGGGCATCCGCTGCGTAAAACATATGCTGGATAAGTTGGCGGTTCATTTGCTGTGGCAACCCCAGATTAATAAAGGGACTCAGCCGAAAAGATAATGAATGAATGAATGAATGAATAGCTGGAAACCTGTACCCATCGATTTCCATACTATTTGTTTTTCCTAGCATGGACGTAAACAGTTAAAACTTTTCTTTCACCTTTCTTCAAAATAGCTTTTTTTTTGTGACGAATAAAGATTTGTAAAGGTTTGGGACCACAGTAAGTAGTGAATAAATCTTAATTTTTGGGTGAACTATCCCTTTAATTGTTAGTAATGTATTTAAACACACATCAGAGTTGTGTTTTTCTTCTGTATGACTGGTAGGGTTAGGTTGTTTGTGGAGTTGTATGTGTATGGTGACCGATACATGATATAATATACTGTTTATTTTGATAAACCGTAGTTTGATGCAAGTTTGTCTGAAAAACACACAGTGAGCTATTGCGTAGTACTGTTGGATATTTAAGGTCTATGATAGTATTGCAATTGTTGTTTTAATACGCAGTCTGAAATTATGCAGTATGCCACTCGCTTTGCACAGTACAAGACTTTTAACATGTTAAAGTTTGCACAAAAAGTTTTGGAGTTAAGCAGTCTCCTGGCTTTTGTTTATTGCTGTAAAAGTTTGCTTTGATTTATGTGGTGCGTGCATGTTCTAGAGAGTAACAGTATTTTTCACTATTGTTTATGTTTCTCAATGTGTCCAGAAGGGCTGCACAATATATTGTTTCAGCATCCATATTGCAAAGTGCGAATCTGCAATAATCACATCATCGTGATAACATTTTTTAAGGACTGTAACTCCTTAAGGATTTCAAGAGAATTTAAGTCATTACACAAGTTGTAGCTTTAACAAAGATTAATTGTATTTATTATTTATACAATGAAGAATGCAAAAGTCAGCATTTAAAATGAATCAAAAAAGGTTTTCAAAATTGTCCTAAGACAAAAAGGGGTGTTTTTGAGTAGTTTTAGGACAACTTTGATGAAAGATCCCCTTCAAATGTTGACTATTATACAGTGCTATTTTACATCTGATTATTTAATTTCTGTACCTCAGTACTGTTAAACTGTCCTGGAAAACCATAAAGTACAGTTATTTGTATTTGTATCTTTGTTCTATTGTATTCACTTATCCTTGTTACCTCTTTATTACATTTTATGTAGATGCACTCCTTATTAATGTAAAATTCGAGACATCATCTTGTGAAATTATTCTCAATATTATTCTCATATTGCAGAAAAACGAAACATTGCAATGTCAGTATTTTCCAAGATCATGCAGCACTATTGTGCAGGTTTTATTCAGTCAACCTGCGTCAGACACATTGTAATGTTCATTACATTTTTTCACTTGTCAAATTTTGTTAAAGAAAATGGTATTCCTGAACTTGATCAAGGGGCCATAATGGCTCAGCAAAAAAAGCACATACACACGTGTAAACCAGACACTGCCAGTCAGTTACTTACAGATAAATACAGATACTTTCTCAACAGAGATATATAATGTAGGCATTTTACTGGCCATATTACCCAGCACAAAGAGCTCATGGTAAGAGACACTAGCCGTGACTCATTCTTCACTGTAAAAAAAAATTCTGGGCTCCACCCCATTCCTTCATCACTGAAAAAAATTATTTCTGCAAACTTGTAGCAAGCTAATTATGTTTTTAATTAAAAAAAAAAAAACAAATTCAATTCAGTCATGTTCAACCTAATTTGTTTATCTAAATTCAACCCAAATAAATTGTTTACAACTACTTAAAAATTAGTAAATCCAAGGAATTATCTCTGAATCATTTTTTCAGTGATGTCACAAATTGATCAAGTTAACTTAATAATTTTTACAAATGTAAGTGGATTGAACATAAAACATTTAAGTTGTCCCCAAAAAAACCTTAAGAATTGTATTGTTTCAACTCATTTCAAATAAGTAGCTTGAACAAGTAGCACAAATCATTTTTAGAGTGTTGTTGCTAATCTTGAATAAGAAAAAACATAAATAAGACACATAAGATTAATATTTGAAATAAATGAATTAGGTTCTTTTGAACTTTATGTTCATCACAAATCTTGGGGTAATTTTTTCTAACAAATTTAGCAAAAACAAACTTATAGCACTAAATCACCATATTTGTTTAATTTCTGAAGAGTCATATGACACTGAAGACTGGAGTATTGATGCTGAAAATTCAGCTTTGTCGTCTCTTGAATAAATCAGATTTAAAATAGAAATAGAAAAATGTAATATTATAATATTGTAATATTATTTCACTATATATTTTGTACTGTGTTTGATCGAATAAATGCAGGCTTGATGAGTGTAAGAATTAAATAAAAGGATATTTTTTTTAAAGGATACTCTGTTTTATACTATTCTAAAGTCTGTATTAAATGCCTTTAAGATATGCCATTTTCCATAATTCCTCTAGTGTAGAGGCCAAACAGACTCTGCTAATGTAAAACGTTGATGTTCATTCATTTAGAAGATGCTTTTATCCGCAGCGACTTAGAAATGAAAAGCAAATTGAATTTCCTGAGAGATGCTGGTGATATCCTTGTTTGGGAAAGTACATCTCCATCATTTATTCCATGTTTTCTTTTGTCTAACAGATGCTCCGGAGTTTCAAGACAGCTTCGTAACTTCGGGTGTCTTCAGTGTAACAGAACTGGTGCAAGTATCAAGAAGTGAGACGCTTTTGTATTTTATATAACACGCTTTATAGGTACACTTCATCCAGAAAACAAAATTATTCTCTCATCATTTATTCATTCATCACATTTGGGTTTAGAATGAAATTAGAGTGAGTAAATAATGACAGAATTTTCTTTCTTTTGCGTGTACTGTCCCTTTAAAAAGTGTTTGTGGAATTTTTAGTAAGTAAGTTTCTTGTCGTTTTTTTTTTTCTTTTCTTCACATCTCAGCTGTCCCTTCTCACCTCGCACACAGCCGGTGTCCACATATCAGACTTTAGCGTCAATTTCACAGCCGTTTCATGTCAGGTTTGACAGTCCCTCATTAGAAGGCAAGGAATCCCGCCAGCTTGTCTAACGTAATTGATTGTGTTTAGCTGGAATTATTTTCTTCTTCACAGTTGTCTGCTTGCACACAGTTGTGTATATCACTCCTCACACCTGTGCGCAATCACAATGTTTTACAAGTTACAAACAAACTGATGGATTGTGAATGGATGTTAGGAGTTGGAGAATAATTGTACATAATGCAGTTTTATCTGCATTAAAAGGGATAGTTCAACACAAAATCTAAATTTACTGTTAATTTACTCACGCTCTCGTCATTTGAGAATTTTTCTGTGGAACGTTGTATTTTTTTAGATGAATTTGTTGATCTTGCCGATTAACAAATGTAACTCAAGGGAAACTGTCAGAAAAAAAACATGTAGCCAAAACTAAATTAATATTTGTGGCTCCTCTTTTGAAGCAAAGTGATTGGTTTGAGCAAGAAACTAAACTGTATTTGCAACATTATCACTATCCACAGCAAACAGTGTTGAGCATTTTCACAAATGTTCACAAATCAGTCTCTGGATTAAAGTTAGTAATGTTGTGCACTGACAAAATGTTTTTAAATGTACATCATTTGTCTTAGTAAAGTTAACTAGGTGATGTAAAAGTAACATTGTTTGCTTGAGTAATATTTAGGCTTTTGAGGTTTACTGTGTAGTATTCTTTTTCAAGATTGTTTTGCTCTCTTTGTGGATTTGACTAAAACTGTGTAGAACTGACTTAAGACATGTTTTTAAATTATATACTCTGTTATTATTATTATATATTACATATATAGGTCTTTTTCAAGCAGGCATACAACCTCATAAGACATTAATAAAAAATCAATGTCTAACCAGCATCTAAGGACAACATTATTTTGACGTCCAATAACTACGTCAAATGACGCTGATATTTGGTTGATTTTAGGTTGTGTTGGAAAGTGACCAAAATCCAACGCCAGATATGGCAAAACCAACATCAACACCAACTTCACCAACATTAAATCAACATCATATTGATGTCAAATACTGATATTTTTTGTCATATATCGCAAAAACCAACATCATACATCAACATCATCACCAACATTAAACCAAAATCTTATTGGCGCCAAATAATGACATTTATTCGTCAGATATGGCAACCAAAATCCAATGTCTGATATATGTCATAGTGGTAACGTCCACACAACGTCAAGCTGTAACATCATTAGACATTGATATTTGGTTGATTTTAGGTTGTGTTGGTAAATGACCAAAATCCAACGTCAAGCCAACTTCTTAAACCAACGTCATATAGACATCAAATACTGACATTCATTTGTCAGATATAGCAAAACCAACATCAACACCAACATCACCAACATTAAACCAGTGTCATATAGATGTCAAATACTGACATTTATTTGTCAGATATGGCAAAAACCAACATTAACACCAATATCATCACCAACATTAAACCAAAATCATATTGATGCCAAATAATGACAATTATTCATCAAATATGACAACCAATGTCTGATTATGTCATAGTGGTAACATCCACACAACATCAAGTAATAGATGCTGCAATATCATTAGATGTTGATATTTGGTTGATTTTAGGTTATGTTGGAAAGTGACCAAAATCCAACGTCAAACCAACATCTTAAACTGATGTCATATTGTCGTTAAATACTAACATTAATTTATCAGATATAACAAAACCAATAATAACACCAACATCACCAACATTAAATCAACATCATATTGACGTCAAATACTGACATTTAATTGTCAGATATGGCAAAAACCAGCATCATCACCAACATTTAACCAAAATCATTTTGACGCCAAATAATGACATTTATTTGTCAGATATGGCAACCAAAATCCAACGTCTGATAGACGTCATAGTGGTAATGTCCACATAACGTCAAGCTGTAACATCATTAGATGTTGATATTTGGTTGATTTTAGGTTGTGTTGAAAAGTGACCAAAATCCAACGTCAAGCCAACATCTTAAACTAATGTCATATTGACGTCAAATACTGACATTTATTCGTCAGATATGGCAAAAACCAACATCAAACTGTACATCACCAACATTATCACCAACATAAACCAAAATCATATTGACGCCAAATAATGACATTTTTTCGTAAGATATGACAACCAAAATCCAACGTCTGATCACGTCATAGAGGTAACGTCCACACAATATCAAGCAGTAACATCATTAGACATTGATATTTGGTTGATTTTAGGTTGGACATTGGACATTGATGTCCACCAAGTGAAGTGAAGTGAAACCAATTTTCATTTCCAAACAAAATGCAACGTCCCCATAATGTTGGGGTACAACGTCAATCTTATGTCATGTTAACATCCTCTGCCTGCTAGGTTGATTCAATCTTTATATAAACTGATTACATAGAACGAGAACGAGACCTCAATACTTTTAATACTTTTTATTAAATATACACACACACACACACACACACACACACACACACACACACACATATATATCATGGTAAAAGAACCCCATATCATAAAACAACAATTTACTTACAACAACTTAACAAAAACAGTAAAAAGCACCTGAAAGATTGGTAGGTTTAAATGACTTTTTTATGTTTAATAATTTTATTATTTTGTTATTTTGAAACAGTTCTGTAAACAGTGAAAACTTAAAAATACTTTGCTCCAAATTGCTCACCTTTAAAATAATTAAGTTATTCCAACTTAATTTATTACAGTTTTCATTGAAAATTTTTTAATATATATATGTTTTTGGTATACACCTTTTCTTATCCAAGTTTTTACAGTGCAGATAAATTATAGCTATAGGTTCATAGGTTTTAATTTCTACAAGGTTGAGTTGAGTAGTGATTATAAAACCTACGTTTTAATTTTTATTCAAGTCTGAATTAAATTATTTCATCAACAATTGCGATTAGATTTTTTGGCTGTAGTATTCACTTTATCACAGAGCTTCATTTTAAGCAGTGTAAATAGTGTTCAGTTTTATGCACAGACTGATCACTTCACCTCAGTGTGTTATCAGGAGCCACAAACATTAATTTTGCTTTACCTGCGAGTTTTTTTCCCCTCCCAAGTGTTGGTAGCAGTTGGCGTGCAGTATATAAATCACCACAGAACAAAAAAAAAAAACCTCTTTAGTATTCTTCTGAAAAAAAAAGTCACATATATTTTAAATGGCCCTAAGGGTGAGTAAATTAGTATCCATTTTCATTGGGGATCTTTTTAACCATCATGCTCAAGCAAGGTGTGAGTTACTCCTACGCAATATTTGATATACGTAATCATATACTCTACACCACAGGCTTACCCCTTAGAACAACAAGCCCGTTGTTCTCGTCTTGTATTTACATACAACATATTCAGACATAATTGAACCACACAATAAAGCCTGTCCATTAAATCCAAGCAATTAAACACACTCACACGCTTAGAAAAGAGGTCATCTCAGGTAAAAGCAGACATGCAGTGGCACAGATTCATAAGCCTCATGTGGGCTTAAACATGAATGTGTGAGATTACACCCATCTAACGCAATTATTTAACAACTCGCTGCAAAGCTGTAGTTTAGTGTACACTGGATAACAATCACCGATGTCAATAAAGAGTCTGAGTCACAACTCAAAGCCAAATATTCCTCTGTGTGAAGGTGCTGAAGGATAGATCTGGATGTAAACATCAGTATTTACCTTCCCATGCTTTCCATACTGCGACTTTACATTTGGAACTGTGGTGGTAGCAAACACTAATGCTTCACTGTGGTAGTTTGATGTGTTCTGTGGTACTGAATCATTGCTGTTACTTTTAGCACAGGATCTGTATGATACACCTGAATATTTTTCAAAATACAATGTTATTACAATGTTATAGCTTCATGTCTAAAAATGGAAATACTAAAGTACATATTGCTTTATGATAAACTTACTTCCATAATTGTTGTTTTTACCGCATTTTGTTTCATCACAGAAATGCAGCCTCACAGACTCTTAAAAAGTTGTAGATTTGTATGTTTACACAATCTAGAGATCAAATTTTTGAAACCAATATCAGTACAAATTATTTTGCAGGTTTATCTTCCCAATAACTAACATTGAGAACTAAGCATTATTTAATGATTTATCTCCATACATTTCTGTTTTTGACTTTATCTCTGAACTGAAAATGCTATTTTATTTATACATAGGGCTGTGCGATTTGGGGAAAATACCTAATTGCGATTATTTTTTATTTATTTATTTATTTATTTTTTGACAGATATTACAATTGCAATTTGATTTACAATTGAATTCAAGCTGATTTTAATTTATTTCAAGCTTCAGCTCAATAATCTTTAAGGTATGGTAACAATTCTGCGACAGCTCTTAAAAATGACCTGTTTTTGTTCAGTGTCTGTGACTTTGAAACCAAAATATTCCCATATTTTAAATGCTGTTTTTCTTTGATATTAATTCCTCTATTAATGCTTCTGAAGCAGCAGTTTGTTTTCTTTTTTATCATTATTGTGGGCGTAGTTCAGTTGTGCAATTCTGATTAGGCAAAACGACAGTGTGCTCACTCAATTGGCTAGTTATAAAGCCTCAGTCAGATCACACGATTTTGGCACGATTTTCTTGACGTAGGGTGTCATGGGGAGTCATAAACGACAAATGCACGTCGTGACACAAGATTCAGTCATTTCTTCTTGTGTAATGGCATAGTTCACGACAACCGATACCATGTCCGCAATGCCTCATGACACCATTGCAGTCTAGCATGTTTAATTTTTTGAAGCGTAGTGGACTGGTTTTGCAGCAGTTTACCTCAGATGTTATTCGTTATTTTTGTTTACATACAGTATATACATATATATTTTAAATTGCAGCCTCTTGTGATTAACTAATCGCAATGTTTCAAATTGCGATTGCGATTAGATTTTGATTAATCGCACAACCCTAATACATACTCTTTAACAGTTTGTAATTTCATACAACTTTGTCAATGAGGAAAAATATATAAATATCTTATAAAATATTGGCATAGTTGATTATTTGTTAATGCCTTTGGCAATGAAACGATGCATAAAAGTCAATTGAAATATTAGTACAACTGATTTTCAGCTGACACTTTTGCTAATGGAAAAATGCTTAAATATCAGTTAAAGTATCGGTACAGCTGATTATCAGTTGATCTCCAATGCAAATATATGATAATATTTTTATAGGTTATTATCCAGTTTATTTGATCTTCATGTTTTATATTTACTGCTGTTTGAAGTAGATTTCATGTATGGAAAAAAATCAGATTTAACTAGGCTGTGTAAAAGTAATATTGTTTGTTGAATAATATTTAGTTTTTTGAGGTTTACTGTATAGTTCTGTATTTTAAGATAGTTTTTTTTCCTTTGTTTGAGCACTTTACTCAAACTGTGTAGCACTGACTTAAGACATACTTACTAACATACTAATTATACACTTTACCTAAAACATTTAAGTTACCATCATATTAGATTTCTTGATACCTTAGTAATGTTAATACTTTCTAATACACACATACTACATATACTGTATTTGAGTATGTACTGTATGTGTCATTTTGAGCAGAAAATTAAGCCCCTATTTCATGAAAAAAGCCTAAATATCGGTTAAAATATCGGTACAGCTGATTATTGGTTGATCTCTCATGCAAATACTGTATATGATAAAATGTGTATAGGTTATTATCCAATTTATTTGATGTTCATGTTTTATGTTTAGTTCTGTTATTTATCATGTACTGTGTATGTGTATGTGTGTGTGTGTGTGCAGCACCAGTGGTGACGGGCACAGGGCCGAACTTCTCTCTCGGAGAGCTGCAGGGGCATCTCGCCTACGATCTGAACCCTTCAGGAGTGGGAATGAGAAGAACCCTTCCCAGCACCTCCTCCAGCGGGTCAGTAAACACATCTCCAGCAGGCACAAATCCTCTCGCCAAAGACACCGCGTCCTTGAGTTACTTTTGATTGCTGATGAGTGAGTGTGTGTGTGTGTGTGTGTGTGTGTGTGTGTGTGTGTGTGTGTGTGTGTGTGTGTGATTTGAAGAAGAATCAAAAAGAGATGCAGAAATGAAGCCACATCTGTTTATCACAATTCAAAATTGTCTCTCATTAAAATAAGCATTCCATCCATGTGCAGCTTTGATGAAGTCATGAACGTCCTCTGATTAAGTGCAGCAGTTCAGTCTGATGCTAAATAAGGAGTAAATTATGTTTATCAAATAGTTTTGCACATATTGTTCTTTTCAATTTTCGATGCATGATGTCCTTGTCATGATTCAGAGTGAATGTCCTCTTCATATCTTTTTTGTATTTATATACTTTTTCTCAATTCCAAGAACGCAGAAAACGGACTTGCGTTCTTGTGAAGACCGGTCTTGCCAGGTCACCTCTGAGGAACCAATTTGGGAGACCACGAGAACATAGAATGCATCCTGTGAGAAATGAGATGCTGTGTTCCTCCTGGTGGTCACATGACCTTCACGCATTTTTACGGAAAATAATTTAAACATTACAGCATTTATACAATGATTTATTGTTTTTCCCCTTTTCAGTATATATAACATGCACAAAAACCTTACAAATATACTTTGCACAATACAAATAAAACTGAATTTCAGCAAATAACCACCCTCAATGTGTTTACACCTTTATTAAGATTTTTATGGTAATGTTTACTTTCACTGTCTCATTTAGGGAAACTCCAGAGATAAATAAGTTATATCTCTGAACTTTAATAATGAATCTATATAAAATTTTGTGCTTCCCACCTTCTTTATTCAGCTGCAATGACTTCTGGTATTTCTAGAGCGAGTTCGGTGCTCAAGTCTGCATCAGTGCATCCTCAATATCACGCGTCCTATTTCTTTTGGTCTTGAGTTTTGGAACTGAACTTTGGTAGTTGACGATTACACAAAAACACAAGGATGCAAGATCGCTGAAGATTGCATATTGAGAACCAGCCATGGAATCTAAAGCACGGGTGCCCAATCCTGTTCCTGGAGATCTACCTTCCCGGAGAGTTTAGCTGCAACCTTGATCAAAGGCACCTGTCTTTAATTGCCAAGTGCTCCTTTATATCCTACTTAGTTGGTTTAGTTGTTTTTGATCAGGGTTGGAGCTAAACTCTGCAGGAATGTAGATCTCCAGGAACAGGATTGGGCACCCCTGATCTAAAGAAAAATTTATTCAGGTGATACTTTCCATATATGAAAATATATCTGTTCACTGTAGTGGTCTTTAAATTGATAGTTCACCCAAAATGAAAATCCTTTACTTTCATTGGATTTTTTTTCCTTCTGTTGAACACAGAAGAAGATATTTTGAAGAATGCTGGTAGTTGGCACCCATTGGGCCCTATCATACACCCGGCGCAATAAAGCACAATAAAACGTGTTTGGCGCGATTTGTTGCTACTTTCAGACCAACATAACCCTAATTTTTCTGTTTTGTGCGTGTGTGGATATAAACGACGTGTGTTTTTAAGCACACTTCGTTATTGTTGTTCATTTATTCATTTGTTGGAAATTAGAACTGAATTTAGAAATAGGATTGAAACAAATCTTTGCGCTTAACAAACTAAATTAGGCTGATGATTTTATTCATTTCTGTTTCACAACATGAAGAATTGTGTGGAACTCAGCATTTTTTACTGTGTAGTAGTTTAACTATCTCTTTAAGCTCTGAAGACTGTATTTGTTTACTAAATTAAGCAACTTTCACAAATATATTTTTGCATATTACTACATGCTATTGTTTACATATATTATTAAATGTTAATCGTTTAAACTATTTCTAAAGATTAATAATGCTTCCATATAATAAATATAAATATTTTAAATATTAGTTTAGTTAGTTTAGTTTAAACTTTATTGTCCGTTCTGCTTGGCACAGAAAGGAAATTTGTCTTTAACACTGGTAACATACATACAACAGTCACATAATAGCAACACTCATAAAGACAACAACATATCAGCCTCATACATATTACTGGAGATCATTCTTAACAACCGCACCTTTCACATTAAACAGTAATACAGTAACTGCAATTGGGATAAATTACTTTTTATAAGCATTTCTTTGGGCTCTAGGAATTCTAAACCTTTGTCCTGATGGGAACATTTCAAAAGCTGAGTGAAGAGGATGTATATTATCTTTAAAGATCGCAATTACTGTTTTTTCCATAAAGGAGTCAAATAAAATCTGCAGCGAATGTTGTTTGTGACCAGTTCTATTTGCCTGATTGATAATTTGTGATAATTTCTTCTTCTATTTAAGTGTTGAAACAATATTATATGTAAGAACACTCTCTATTAATGATCTTTATGCCATGTTTATAGTCTGTGTACTAACATTAAAACTTCTCAACTTGCGGAGGAGACTGAAGCACTGACTTGCCTTGTTATAAACAGCCTCTACATTACTATCGATGTTCAGTTTATTGTCAATAATTGTGCCAAAAATACTTTAAATTTGAGACCTGCTCTATTTGTCCCTTTATGATGACTGTTTTATAAAATCTAGTATCTGCTCCTCTTGTTTGATTTTCCGATGTTTTTTTTTGTTTTGATTTTCCGATGTTAAGATGTAATGAAATTTTGCCAAACCAATCAGTGATGCTAATAATATATTTAAAATATAAGGAGCTATTCATTTCTTCCTGACTGGAAACCAATGCCAAATCATCGGCATATTTTATAAGAGCAAGATTATCATCATTATTGCACTGCAGTTCATTAATATATCTAGAAAATAGAACAGGAGATAATACACATCCCTGAGGTACCCCAATATTTAAAACAGAGCCGTCAGACATAATATGATTAACACAGACAGGTTGTGGTAGGTTTTCTGTTATGTATTCTATAGCTCTGTTATATTACAATATGTACTAAATTCTACAGTGAACAGAAGTGCATCTTTTTTTAGTTTTGGGTAAAAACAAAAATCAATTTGAAAAGTTTGGAAATGATTAGGCTACTTCTGTAAAGCATATTGTTTGCCTTTGTTATTTCATAATTCAATTTCAGTTCACTTCTTCTCCAACAAAACCTGTAGTGGCATCCAACACAATTACCTCAAGACCAGAAGCAACAGCGGCTGCGTTGTAGATGTTTGATCTCCAGCTGTTGTTTTTGAGTTTGGTGGTCAACCTTGCTGCGGGGAACGCAACAGCCCTCAGCGGTGGCTGATTGGTCCAAACCAGAATCTGTTTGGCCTATTTATCCAAACCAGGCTGAAACAGTGAAGCGTGTGAGCTTTCAGGGCGGTTAGACCATGCTTTAAATGTACCTGTCAGCATCTCGCCGTGATAAATGTTGCCTGTTAACTATTGCTCTATCGGCTGAATTAGACACAGGGAGCCTGAGGCGGTTGGAGCTCGAGACACTAGTACACCTCAGTGACAATAAAATTTGTCATGTGCGCGTCAAGGCAAAACCACCCCAGGCGATACACAAAACTGAATAAAAACATCACAAGCATACATCCGTACACGCACCTGGGAAAGATGAGCGAGTGTGAAAGCAACACAGCCCCTAGCTCAGGTCTGCTGAGGGCAGTTTACTTGATTTATCTGCTTTTGCGGTTAGCCCAAGCCTCAGTCCTGATTAATGCGCTTATTTTCCATTAAACGCACTGCGCAGCTAAAACAAAAGGTGAATGTTGGCAACCGCCTCGTGGTAGTCCAAAGGAACATCCATAAGGCACGTCCAGACAGTTTGGGAGTCTCTGTGTGAGGAGTAAGGTTCAGCTAAACAATGCTTTGCTCAATTATTCATTTGTCTTTTCTTCTCTGTCTTCCTTTTTTCACTCATACAGAAGTAAGAGACACAAGTCAGGATCCATGGAGGACGATATAGACACCAGCCCTGGGGGCGAGTACTACACCTCTCCCAACTCACCCGCCAGCAGCTCACGCAACTGGCCAGAGGAGATGGAAGGAGGTCAGTTTGTGCTTGGTCGTACAGTTGAGTGTTTGTACAGAAATGTAGGATGTTGTTCACAGTTGCGCTTCGGATGGCTTAGTCAAGACCAAAGCAGAAAAGGATGGATTGCTTAGCATTCCTATTCACACTGCCATTTTAAGACCGATTTAAAAAAAAATGATTTTGTTATTGATATTTTGTGATTAAACTTATACAATGCTGTGTGCTGGGGTAAACATGCTCATTTCATGTAAGTTTTATGAGGACATTAGGAAGTTTGCAGTATAGTTGAAAAGGTCAGTTGAGTATTTGTTAAAGTTTACCCATTTTAAAATGATTTAGTCATTTTGATTATTTAGTTGTTTGGTTTGCAGTTGTCGGAAGTTGGTCAGTTTTTCTCATTTTAAAGTCATTTTAGTAGTTTGAAAGAGTTTAACTGTAGTTTACATAGTAATTTTGAGGTCAATTTAGAGTTTAGTTTTAATTATTTTAATTTTGATATAGCGATGCATCAAAATTAAAGTTGTGTACCGAAATCAAAAATTCTTGATGCACTTGGCTGAAAACCAAAACTGCAAGATTTAAAAATTCAATTCAATAATTAATATCAGTGGTCCCCAATCTTTTTCACACCGTGGACCGATCAATGCTTTTTATGTGCTTTTACAGCGGTTGCGGATCCATTCCTTGGCAGTTCGTGGATACTTCACTGGGCCTTTTGCTCTTCGCAAAGAAACTTTTCAGAGACGTCTGTCTCTTACTCATTTTGCTGCTTGTGGGTTAAATTTTTGTGCTCAAGTGACCGAGATGTAACTGAGAGAATAATAAAAGAATAATAAAATAAAAGATTTTTCAAAATAAAAGATCATTCAGACTCAGACAATAAATAAAACAGAAATTTTTTATGATTTCTTGTACGCCGGTACCAATTGATCCACAGACCAGTACCGGTTCGCAGCTCGGGGGTTGAGGACCACTGACTTAAATTATACTTATTTTTAAAAACCACTAGCCAATAAAATAACCACATTTTACTGACAGCAAAATTGTATTGATAATGAATGAGTCGAAAGGCATTATTTTACCAGCATTGCAGTGACAACCAGTAGCACTATTGCAAGCTGCAGAAACAAGTATAGTAAATAGAAATGTAATGTACAGGTGTGCTATTTGAGTGGACTTTGGTTTTCCAGTGAGCGTGTGCAATTCATGCATAGTTAAGAACACATGTACATGAACATAATATTCAAAGAGAGTCTTATTGAGCTATTTTGAACTTGGACTGTTTTCTTTTTCAGATGAAAACTGAAAATGCCACATACAACACATTTTCTCGGCTATTAATTATTGGTGGTCGAAAATTCAGTGCATTCCTATTTTAAAGTACATGTAGTCAGTACAATAGTTTACTTTAACTTGTAGTAGTTGGAAGCAGGTCAGGTTTAATGATTTTTCTTTAAAAGTAGTTTTTGTCCATTTTAGTCATTTGAATTTTTTAATGTCTATGATCTGTGTAGAATCAAGTAGTTTTTTTCAGCTTTTTTTGAGCATCAGGAAGTCGCATGAGTTTATTTTATTTGTATCAATCCAGAAAAGAGTGTAAATACCCATATAATCACAAATGGAAGTATAAAGGTCCATTTGCTTTAATTTTACGAAAGGTACTTTGTCTTACATGAACCTATTGGGCAATAGTTTTAAAAGTGGACCATGAACTTATTACAGGGACAATCCCTCTGGGGCAACCCGGGTTAAGACACAATGGTGAAGGCTTACAGTGACTGTACCAGTTCCCGTAAGCCTTGACCTCTGAACCACAACACCCAAAATAAAGGTCCCTTGTGAACGTGAAAGCTTACTGTCGTAATCTAGTCAAGCTGCATTGTAAATGTGGATATTTGGAGTTATTTTCTAGTAATCTGACCCTTAAATTTGCTTTGATTTATGTCAGATTATAAATAATGCTTCAGTAATACTTAATGCTCGTGAAGAAATGTCAGTTTTTGTAATTTAGCTTTTTTTGAGTATTTTTAAAGGAATTTGAGTAGTTATGAGTTTAATTATTTTAGCTTTAGATATACATTTTGAAGTAAGTTTAGGAGTTACAATAGTTGAATTCAGTTGGAAGGAGGTTAGTTTTTTCATGTTATGTGTAATTTATAATAGTAATTACAAAAGTTTAGTTCAGTTGTAAGCAGGTCAGTTTTAATCATTTTTAAATGTACCAATTTTAGTGGTTCAGTTTAAAACAGATTTTATATATATATATATATATATATATATATATATATATATATATATATATGTATATGTATATATGTATATGTATATATATATATGTTATTATAATATATGTATTTTATTTATTCAGCTTTTGTAATGACTGAAAAATATTTTTTAATAAGTTAATAAATTAGTAATAATTTGTAATAATGATAGTTTTTGTTAGATTCTACAGTATCATTTAACAGAAACACGTAGTAACAATTTGAAGTACATCAGTCCACAGGCTTTCTATATTGCATAAAATTATTGGGCAATAATATTAAGACCAGGCCATGAACTTATTGAAGGGATAATCCCTTTTGAGCAATCTATAATAAGGGACCGCAGTCATAGTTTAGTTTATAGTTAGCTAAATATAACAACAATCATGTGATGGCTTCCAATTGCAAAATATTTCAAAACATCCGACCATAAACTGGTTACCATAAAAACATATTGACACAGAAATAGTTTACAGAAACATTTTCTTCCTGCTGTCACTATGTAGTGCACAAGTGTGACTGAAACGAGAGGATCTAGTCGACACAGATCCTAAGCCCTAAGCAATGAATAGTGCTATAACCAATCGATTTGTCAACTAGTGGGGGTCTATTGTGCATGCAGATTTCCATCTAAATAGCCATGTCTGTGGGCCTCATTTCTCAAGCACTTTCAAATAGCGAATGACAAACATATCAGGTTTTCAACTGCAGTAGAGGAAGTCTAAAATCACAAGCTTAGGCTGGACTTGGATTTGAGTTTCCTGAAAGTTGTGCCAAAATCCTAATTAATTCATGAACTCACGTTTTTTTGTGAAAGTCTGCAGAAAGCAGCACTGCGTCTGTTCCTGAATCCTCTAAAATGGAGTGTGTTTGCTTTCTATTCATCTTCCTCAGAAAATCATTTGACCTTTGATACTTCAGTTATTATACGTTTGATTCCCTGGAATTTCACGAAGAACTTCTAGGTAAATGTCTTGACTAGAATAACTGGGTTGGTTGGTTTTCTGCCAAGCTCATAATGCAAATTTGAGGTTTCAATTCAGTTTTTGAGAAGTTTCGATTTATGTAGCAACATGTCAGACGTACTGTACATTGGGAGTAGCTCCTGTGTGACAGTGCATATCAGTGTCACTCTTGATGCGAAGGCATAACTAATGGTTATGAAGAGTCGCTGCCTTTGATGTCTTTGAGGGAGTTTTGACAGCCACCAGCTCACCGTGAAGACCATTAGACATCTTTCCAAACCGTTTTAGACAATTATTTTTATGCTGAAGCAGCTTATCTGATTTCAGATAAAGTAGGACACGCAGTTGATATAGAAACCATACTGTACTCCACCTCTGGGGTTGTATAAAGGGAAGTTTCAATGAGCAATACTTGGAGTTCAGTTTGTGGGAGTGTAATGCAGAAAGGATATGTGCGGTTTGTTTGTGCACATGCAATGTTGATGGTAGTTTGGTGCAGCATGCTCATTGTGCTTTATATTATATGAATTTTAAAAACGTTCAGTGGAAGTTTCTATTGTAAAAGAGAATGAGTGAGCCACCATAGGATGGAGAACTTTAAGGGAACATACACTACCGGTCAAAAGTTTGGGGTCCGTAGGATTTTTAAATGTTTTAAAATAAGCTTCTCCTGCTCACCAAAGCTGCATTTATTTAATCAAAAATACAGTACAAATTGTAAAATTGTGAAATGTTATTGCACTGTAAAATAACTGTTCAAAAGTAGTTTATTATTTATTTAATCATTTATTCCAGTGATTTTAATGATGAATTTACAGCTTTATTACTCCAGTCTTCAGAGTCGTATGATCCTTCAGAAATCATTCATTCATTCATTTATTCATTTTCTTTTTGGCTTTATCAAAGCGGAATGAACCGCCAACTAATCAAGCATATGTTTTACGCAGCGGATGCCCTTTCAGCTGCAACCCATCACTAGGAAACATCCATACACACTCATTCACACACATACACTACGGACAGTTTAGCCTACCCAATTCACCTATACCACATGTTTTTGGACTTATGGGGGAAAGTGGAGCACCCTAAGTATTAAATAAATATTTAAAAAATAAGTATTTAACAATTATTATTATTATTATTTTACTTTTAATAAATGCCACCTTGATCAACAAAACAATTTTATTTAAATTATTAAATAAAATTAATAATAATAAAAAAAAAACTCACCCCAAACTTTTGACCGGTAGTGTACGTCTGGAGTTTAATCTGAATTTTGCCTCATGAATGAACATTACATTGATAATGTAATCCTATAATGCACATTGATGAGCTCAAAGTAAAAATAAATTCAAGATGGTAGATGATTGTAAATGTGCTCAGGACTGTTAGTTGAGATTACACCATTTAAAAGTTTGGGGTCTTTATTGTTTTTGAAAAGTCTTTGAAAGACCAGTAGTCACCATTAGTTATGAGTGGCACATGATTCTTTAAAAAAATCTAATTATATCAGAATTCTATATTATTCTACTGTATATCATTATTATTTGATGGCATGGTGGCTCAGTGGTGAACCTCACAGCAAGAAGGTCGCTGGAATGAGTCCCGACTGGGCCAGTTGGCATTTCTGTGTGGAGTTTGATTGTTCTCCCTATGATTGTGTGGGTTTCCTCCTGGTGCTCTGGTTTCCCCCATGTAGTACGGGTAAATAATATGTGTGTGTGTGTGTGTGTGTGTGTGTGTGTGTGTGTGTGTGTGTGTGTGTGTGTGTGTGTGTGTGCGTGTGCGTGTGTGCGTGTGTGCGTGTGTGTGTGTGTGTGTGTCTATGGTGTCTCCCAACACTGGGTTGTGACTGGTTTTATGCTGCATAAAACATATGCTGGAATAGTTGTCGGTTCATTCCTCTGTGACGACCTATGAAATAGAGACTAAAGGCTAGTTTATACTTCTGCGTCGGATGATGGGCGTGACCCACGGCGCCTGCCTTGCACATAGCCTTGCATTTATACTTCTGCATGCTGTTTGTGTTGCTCTGCAATAACACTTGCGAAACGCTAGCAGTGGGTTTTTTTGTTTCTCTGTCGTGTTTCTTCGTGGGTGTTTTGTTTTTTCTTAAAGCTACAAGGGCTAAAACTCGCTCATTGAGAGGCAGGAACCGACGGATGTGCAACAACATTAATCATAAGTTAATTATAAATTCAAAATTTCAATATGGAGTTCCTTCACGGGAGTCGACACTTGGAAACAGTCACTACATCTGACTTGCGGCTCTCAGCACCGCCAATGCTCCTCACCACTACCAAGCCAACCAATCACAAAGCTTGTGCTACGCGTCATTGCAACGTGAAGTTCAATTTTTTTTAAGAGGTGCGCATCAGCGTCGGCTATGCAGCTACATGGAGGTTGCCCCGGACCATACGCGTACGCTTGATGCAGAAGTATAAATACGCCTTAAGCCTTAACAGTTTCTATGTGCTTCTCCATAAGAAAAAGATCTGTAAGAGATCAGTTTGAGGTGCTGATTAAAAATAAAGTTATTGAAGAAGTGAATGAATTTAAGTATCTTGGCATAACTCTAGACATTAATTAAAAATTTGATAGTCATGCTAAAAAATGCTTTCATGCTAAAAAGAAGGCTAAGCCAAGTCTAAACTGTTTTCGTATTATTAGATTTTTAACATATCAAACTGCAATTATACATGCTCACAGTGATATTCTCACACTTAACATATTGCATTACATCCTGGTCACAAGCTTCTTTAACAACATTGAAGCCTATTGATTCGACATATAAACAATCAATTAAAAGTATGGACTTAAAGCATTTGTGATGGCATCATTGTGAGGTTTTATGTAAACATCACCTTTTTAGTTTTGAAAGTTTTATTAAATTTTATTATTTTAAATTGGTTTTTAAATGTTTAAAGAATACCGCATTCGTGTGGATTTCCTCCAGGTGCTTCGGTTTCCACCACAGTCCAAAGACATGCACTATAGGTGAATTGAATAAGCTAAATTGGCCGTGTATGAGTGTGAATGCAGGAGTATGTGGGTGTTTTCCAGTGTTGGGTTGTGGCTGGAAGGGCTGGCCGTTCATTCCGCTGTGGCAACCCCTGATTAATAAAGGGACTAATCCGAAAAAGAAAATGAATGAATGATGTTTAAATAATCATGTTCCAGTGCTGTTTTCTGATCTAATCAGTAGACATCAAATCTCTCACACGAGCAACTGCTAATGGTCTTGTTCCAATTAACCTCATTTGGTCAATCAAAAATTCTAAAGTAATATAAATGTAATATAAATGTTTCAGTAGTGTACCTAAAAAGTGGTTTAACAACTATAAGTTTGTTTGATCATGCCGCTTTTTCTTTTTCCTTCAGTAATTTTATGTAAAGAATTATAATGTTGTGCATATGTATTTATTATATTTTCATTTTGGCAAGCCTCCTGTGGACAGGTGTTGAGAATTAACAAGTCTGCTAAGACACTTGCATTTGGTTGTCCAGTGTAATTGTGCTGTCGATGTCCTTGTCAAATAAATAAATAAATAAATAATTTTTCTGACCACAAAGCTTTTAACTTTAGTGCACATACAAAATATATTACATACTAATTACAGATTTTTAAAAAAGCATTATAGTACCCAGTGTTTCAACTTTTTTATTTATTACAACATTGTACCAAAGTTGGTGTGTAGTAGTGAAGAAGCAGCTCACAATGTTTTGACCCTAAAGAATACAAAAAATCCATTTGTGTGCATTAATTTATACCGTTTAATACTTATTCATGGGAAAAGAGACACATTTCAAGTTTGTTGCTACAGATCAGAAACCTTCAGAGTTCATTGTGAGATTAGAAAGTTGCAGAGTTGGCGTTTCAGGCCTTGCATAACATCCGACTTCTGTCACACCCTTGTGAATACCCATTAACCCTCCAGGCAAAACTGTTGCTTAAGATCTCAGGAGACCTGTTTCACCCTCCCCTCTGAACCATAACCAGCAGGCATCTGAAATCCATCACAGTGTATGAAGTAGCAGCACAGCTCTCATATCAGCCTCTAGGGCAAATCCCATCACCCACCACACAGCTGAACCCCCGTCGTGGACCGTCCTGCCCACCTGACTTCCTGTCTAGACACTCCTAATGAGTTTCTCTATAACAATCCCCCAGCTGATTGTTTTCAGCTCGGGATTTACTTGCACCTTTACAGATACATATGGATTAAGATCTGAAGGTTAATATGTGGTGTTTGGTAAAGAAGCTGTGTTCGTTCATGATTTGTTTGTCTTAAGGTAACGGTTGCACTTGGTGGTTCTCTTTAGACATTCTGTTGACAATGAGTAACTTTGTCTCTACATATCAACTCTCATTAGATTGTTCGTAGAGTATTGGTAGACTGTTAGGTTAGGGTAAGTTGAATAAGTTGCAGAGTTACTTATAGCCAGTAAATGTCTATTGGGGAGAATCAAAACAAAGTCTTTGCTGATACACATGGATAGTTTATTCAATAATGACAATTTAGTTTAAGTTTACTCACCGTCTGGCTATCTGAGATTACTTATTTCTTCAGTAGAACATTAAATAATTTTTAGTAAGAACTGTTGTCCATGGTGTTTCTTAAAATACAAGTCAACGAACATTTATAGGCAACAAAACTGTTGTGATAGGTCTATGCAAAATATATTGAACACTAGCTTTAATTCAAAACCTCAACTAACAGTCCTGAGGACATTCATGACATTCTGGAGTGTGAGCTCAAATTCACACTTAAACCTTTTAATATAACCTGCAGTTTCCAGGAAGATCACAAGGGAGTAATTAATGTTCAATTTCTTGCACAGACCAATCATATACGTAGCTTCATAAGACCTCAGTTATGATCAGGAGTGATGGATGGGTACTAATTTTGTTTTGCCTTCATGTTGTTGTTGTTTTACTCTCAAAGTGCCTTGCATTTTATGAATCATCCAAGGACCACAGTTTGAGCCTGAAATCTTTTTTAACGTACTATTGGACAAAAACAAGGCACCTGAAGTATTTTGAGTGACCTGAGAGTGTGTAAATTAAAAGAAAGTGTTCAGTTTTGGGTAAAATATCCCATTGAGCAAAGTGTCAACTAATACTGCAGTTCAATCCAATTCATCTTTATTTCTATAGCACTTTTACAATGTAGATTGTGTCAAAGCTGCTCAACATGGAAGATTATAGTAAATTGAAACTGTGTCAGTCCCGTTTTCAGAGTTGAAGTTCAGTTTAGTTCAGTTCAGTGTGGTTTAATTTTCACTGCTGAAAGTCCAAACACTGACGAGCAAATCCATCAATCCGCAGCTCCACAGGTCCTCAACCATGCATGCCAGTGGCGACAGCGACAAGGAAAAAACTTCACCACTTGCTGTGTACTATAGATATAGATAAGAAACCAAAATTCAGTCATCATTTAGTCACTGTTACCATAACACTTCTGACTATGGCTGCACAATATTCGATATCCCAGCATGCGCATTCGCAATAGTCACATTGCAGGGTCTGCAATGTCAAATTGGGATTATAGGTGACCAGGAGTCCCAGTTCAGAACATTGTGAAGTCATTGCGAAGTTTAACATTAATAGAGCCTCTGACTAAGGCCTCTGACTAAGTGTTCACCCAAATTTAAACCTTTTGTGTATGAGAAAATTATGATGTTAGTAGATTTAACAAAGATTAATTGTATTTATTTCTTTATACATGAATACTAAACAGTGTTATCTATTTACATTTGATTCTTCATTTTCTGCACCTGATTAGTTTCGCTGTCCAGAACGATAATTTCATAGAGCACTATTTCTTTTATGTAGCTATGACTGTAATTTGTATTGTATATTGTACATACATGCTGATGCACTGCCCTACGAAATCATCCCAATTAGTCTAAAATTATGAATTCTAGAAAATAAAAAAGAGCTATTCAAGTCATCCGAGGAAATTATATATATATATATATATATATATATATATATATATATATATATATAAATATATATAAATATATATAAAAATATATATATATTTATATATATATATATATATATATATATATATATATATATATATATATATATATATATATATATAAATATATATATTTATATATAAATATCGCAGAAAAACTAAAACAAATCATTGCAATCTTTTCCTATATTGTGCAGCCATACTTACGACCAGTATGAAAATTTTGGAAATTTTTAGATTTGTGTGTGTCTGTTGAATGGTTTGTAAAACATATGGTTAAAGCCAGAATTATTAGCCCATCTGATTTATTAGCCCCGTTGTATATTTTTCCCTAATTTCTGTTTAAATTTCTGTTTATTTTTTCAACACATTTCTAAACATAATAGTTTTAATAACTCATTTCTAATAACTGATTTCTTTTACCTTTGCCATGATGACAATACATAATATTTTACTACATATTTTTCAAGACAATTTAAAGGTTTAACTTGGTTAATTAGGGTAGTTATGGTAACTAGGCAAGTTATTGTATAACAGTGGTTTGTTCTGAAAAAAATACATATGGCTCAAAGGGGCTAATAATATTGACCTTAAAATGGTTCTTAAAAAGAGTATAAAAAAAAAAAAAAAAAAAAAGGTTTTATTTTAGCCGAAATAAAACAAATAAGACTTTCTCCAGAAGAAAAAATATTATCGGACATACTGTGAAAAATTCCTTGCTCTGTTAATCATTGTTTGAGAAATGTTTAAAAGTGAGAAAAAAATCGCTGGATGGCTAATAATTCTGACTTCAGCTGTATTTCAAACAACATGAGAGTGAGTGAATGATGACAGAATTGATATTTTGGGGTAAACTGGCCCTTTATATGACCCGAACCTGCACAGAAAACGTCGAATGGACGTCCTTCTCTTAAAACAAAGCAATTTCTGTTAACCTAAGAAGTATATGATTCGTTTATTTGGAAAAACATCCACATCAGGAAGAGCTCTAACAACCGTATCACTGCATTGACCTTAAATAACCGGTGCAGATCTTCAGCTACGGACACATTTTCCCATAATCCCACTGGCCTGGCCGCAAGAAGAGAGTTGCTCTCTGCATTGCACTGCAGCAGGCAGAGCTGTGCTTCTCTCGTCACACTGTGCCACCTTGTGGTCGCTCAAGCAAACTGTAAGCAACGGCTGTGACCTGACAGAAGCATCGAGAGTGACCACGCAGTGCTCATTAATTAGCTGACTAAGCTTTTTCCTTTAGTCTCAGAAAAGTTTGTCCTTGTATAGAACAATGGAGCTGAATTTGCAGTATGCTGTATTAGCGAAGCACACACACGTTTCTCCCCCTCCTCCATCGCTCTCTGCTTTTTCTCTCTTTTTCACACAGGAATCTCCCCTACAGTTAAGAAGACAGAGATGGATAGCCCGTCTCCTCAGGAGAGCTCTCCACGCCTCGGCTTCACACAGCACCACAGACCTGTCATTGCAGTGCACAGCGGTGAGGGGATGACACACACACACATGCATGCTTCTGTCCGTTCTGTCATCACAAGCTTGAAGCTGGACACACAAACGCACCAAAAGGCTAGCTAGGATGAACAAAGGTTTCTACTGTTGAGTTTAGTTATCATAGCTGAAATTTTTATATCATTTAGATTCTGTTTATACTGTTCACAAGCTATTTTGATTCCTTAATGCAGGGGTCACCAAACTTGTTCCTGGAGGGTGTCCTGCAGATTTTAGCTCCAACCCTAATCAAACGTACCTGAACAAGCTAATCAAGGTCTTACTAGGTATACTTGAAACATCCAGGCAGGTGTCTTGAGGCAAGTTGGAGCTAAATCCTGCAGGGACAACGGCCCTCCAGGACCGAGATTGGTGACCCCTGCCTTAATGTGACTTTTTTTTGGAGGAAAGAGGATATTGAACAGGAAGATTTAGCGGTTTTATTTTAGATTTAAGGAATTGATTTGATAGTTAACGCAATATTGTCTAAATACTGTCTCCTTGTCTATGGTTTAACATTATCTTTAAGGGTAAGTTCACCAAAAAATGCTAGTTATGTCCATTATTTCACCCGTATATCTTTGCATAAGGCCCATACAGAAATAGCTTCACGTTAAAAGAACTTTTTAAGATGTACTTTTTTTGGAGCTTTTTTCACACATAAAATATGTATTTGAATGAAGTCAAATTTATTAGCCCTCCTTTGAAATATTAATTCTTTTAAAAGGGCTGTTTAATGAGATTATATTTTTTCAACACATTTTTAAACAATAATTTTAATATCAATAAAATAATTTAATGTCAACAATAATTTAAAAAAAATGTTGACTTTGTTATGACAGTTTGCAGATTACAGTACATCATATTTGCTAGTTATTTTGCAAGATACTAGTAATCAACTTAAAGTGAAATTTAACGGCTTAATTAGGTTATTAGAAGGCCCACACAAAACCTGCGCGTGCAGAAATCCACTGATTTCGGCAGATTTTAGCCCATTGTTAAGTCTGTTTATTTATTAGTAAATGTGTGTAAATTTAGTTTTATTAATGTCATTAATATTATTGACTAACATGATAATCTTCATATGATGTATTTACAATTCAGTTTGTGAAGGAATATTTTGTGTCTTTTAGTGGATATATCATATAAGTTACTTGCTTTGGTTACCAATTGAGTGGATCTAATTGCATTTGCATTGTAAACATTAAATAACAGTTAAAAATGTTATTTTTTATTTCATATATTAAGTTTTAGTTATAATACTCCCAATATCATTCCACATTTTTTTTGCAGATGTTTTTGCAGATTCTGTCTGGTCCTAGTTATTAGGTTACTGTTAGGCAAGTAATTAGGCAAGTCATTGGATCACAGTGGTTTGTTCTGTAGCTAATTGGAAAAAAAAATACAATAATACAATTGATCTTATTTTAATAGTTTTAATTACAGCAAATCTAAAAGAAATAAGAGATTCTCCAAGATAAAATAAGTATTAAAGGAAATTTGGAAAATACGGGGGCATTGCTCTGTTAAACAGAACAGAACTTATTGAACAGAAAAAAACTATAGGAGAGCTAATAATGTCGCTTTTAACTGTATATTTTACATTAGCTTCACTTTTTTGATTTTAAAATGTGGAAAAATTCTGAAAGTGTAACTCAACTGAAGATATTTGAATCAAATCTAAGAGATGTTGGTTTCTCCATTGAAAGCTTATTCTCCCAAATCTCTGATGCTTCAAAACTTTGTAAAAAGATCAAAAAAATAAATCCATATAAATCACATGGTTCATAATCCAGTCTTCTAAAGAGATAGCTATGTATGATGAACAGATTTAATATGCTTTTATTCACATGTAAACATCAGGGGTCATAAATACCTGCTTGACCCATAAAAACAAAATCTCATTGGCTGTTCCAAAAGCTCAAATGTGCATTGTGACACACAAGAATGAACCTCATTGGTTCTCTTTTATAAAGCACGCTTAGGCTTCTGTTACAGCATTTGATGTTGTTAAATCAGTTTATCTTATAAAGCGTTTGTGTCTGTTTAGGAGACTTGGATTAAACCACTTGGTTCCCTGCATCAATTTTGGATGGTATCAAATAGGGCTGCACGATGTATCGTTTAAGCATTGATATCGCAATGTGTGAACCCGCAATAGTCACATCTCAGGATCTGCAATGTGGAGTCAGGATTATAGTTGACCGGGTACAACAGTTCAGTGGAGTCACTTTTAAAGTTACCATAATAAATTGAACGTTTATTGTTTGCGTGTGTTTTTAAGGCCCATTTTAAACAAGTTTTGGGCACAAGAAATTATTTTGTAAAACATTTTGTAACTTTAACAAAGATTAATTTTATCTAATTACCTATACAATGAAGACTATACAACTTTATTGTGCAGTTGAATATTTTATTTCTGTACCTGAGTACTGTTAGACTCCTTCATTTATATAATTGCTCTTCTTTATTTATCTGTTCTGGTAAATATTTTCTTGCAGATGCACTCCTCTACAAAGTCAACCCAATCAATATAAATGTATTAGTTATTTCCAAATAGAGCTATTCATTATTTGGTGAAATATTGCAATGTAAGTTTTTTTTTTTTTTTCCAATATCGTGCAGCCCTAGTATCAAAGCTTAAATCTAAAAATGGGGGGCAGTTTAAAAACACTAAAGGGATAGTTCACTCAAACTTGAAAATTAGAAAATGATGTGATCCTTTACTCACACTCTACTTGTTCCAAACCAGTTTGACTTTCTTTCTTCTGATGAACACAAAAGAAGATACTTGGAACAATGTTGGAACTGTAGTATTTGTTTTCTTACTATCAAGTCAATAGTTACCTGTTGGAAAAGTTTTAGAAAAATATAATCTATTGTGTTCAAACATAAATATTTTTAACCACATAAGGGTGAACTATTCGATTAAGAGTTTGAAAGACCTGTGTACATCACCAGATTCTATTATGGAGGATAAGAGTTATAAAATTCTGAAGTTGAATATAAATAAGTTTCAATTATTTTCAACTAAAAATGACTTTAATAAATGCACATTTAAATCCTTCCCGGTTTTATAGGACTGAGACAAGTGTAGTGTCCCCGGTCAGGTCGTTTCTTATTGCGGTACAGTGATATGTCATCTCCAGAGCCTCACAGCTGGCTGAATTATGCTCTAACAATTAGCCTGGCTGTTCAGATGAATTGGTGGAGCGTGTCAGCCATATGCTGCCTTGCTCTGAAACATCAAGCCCATATTACCTCTTCTGGGCATTGCCAAATGTGTTACAGCATATTGAGTGCTCTGTAGAGAGTTATGATGGTTAAATATGACAGGGACGCGACAACAAAGCTCTTTAATTAAGATGCTAGTTATATGCTGCTTTATCAGACGTGTCATTAAAATGCAAATGCTGAAAATGATATGCTTAGATTTAAAAAACAAATGTTATTACTCAACAGGCCTGCCTTTATCTGATTACAAAAAAATATTGTGAATTAATATTTTTACAATTCAATGCAGCACTTTTCTAATTTAATAAACAGCTTATTCATTCATTCATTCATTTTCCTTTGGCTTAGTCCCTTTATTCATCAGGGGTCAACACAGCGGAATGAACCGCCAACTTATCCAGCATATGTTTTACAATGGATGCCCTTCCAACTGCAACCCAGTACTGAGAAAACCTCCAAACACACTCATTCACACATACACTTCAGTCCATATAGTTTATCCAGTTCACCTACACCGCTTGTTTTTGGACTTGTTGGGGAAACCGGAGCACCCGGAGGAAACTAACGTGAACACAGGGAGAACATGCAAACTCCACACAGAAATGCCAACTGACCCAGCTGGGACTCAAACCAGCGACCTTCTTGCTGTGAGGCGACAGTGATAACCACTGAGCCACCGTGTCACCCATAAACAGCTTAAATATATCTTAAATTGCAATTTATTTGTGTGATTCAAAGCTGATTTTACAGCCTTTATTAGCACATAATCCTTCTGAAATTACTGTAATTTGATGATTTGGTGCTCAAGAAACATTACGTATTTTCTTGGGACTGATTGTGAGGCATTCAGGATTTTCATTTTCTTTCCTAAGTATATATGGAACACTTTGATTAGATTAGATTAGATTCAACTTTATTGTCATTACACATGTACAAGTACAAGGCAACGAAATGCAGTTTCGGTCTAACCAGCAGTGCAATTATAGAATTAAAGTGCAGTTATAGAAAAACTATGGTGATATTTACAGATGGATGTACTATGAACATTATATACAGGTTGTATTAGCTATGAACAGATTTACAATAAATGAATATATGTACAGGATGCTATTAATAATCAGGAGTGGCAGATAGATAAACAATTACAAATGTTCATGTGCAGTGGGTATGTACAGTTCAGATAAGTGAATTAGTGCAATGTAGTGCAATGAATATGTGGAAACTTTAAATGTGCAAATGTTAAATAGTGCAGTGATTGTGAGTAGTATAAGTGGCTGTATATGTGGCTGATGGCTGTATTTTCTATAGTGCATGGGCAACTGTATTAATTTCGTTACAAAAAAACTATATTTAACTGTTGTATAATTTAATGTGGTTCATTTCATTTTTAAAGCCAAATATTAATCAGTAGCTAAAATCCACATCCATTGAATATGAAAAGTATGAAGGGTCAATCAAATCAAGGACAAAGGGACTATACAAAAATATTAATAAAGGTATGGTTTTATAATTTTTAGTCCAGATAAATTCTGCAACACAAGAGAAACAATATTGCTGCAATCACTTTTAATATATATATTTTATTTCACAGTTGATAAACACTACAAACATTAGTGACCAATCTGAAACTGCTTTAAAGAAATCAAACGCGTTAAAAGACAGAAGCATAGCTTACAATAAACAGATTATCATAGTTCACAAGAGAAAATTTTGGACAATTTTGGAATAATTTAAATCAAAATGGCAAATCTACTAATATCTGCCTGTCACACATAAAACAAGATACTTGTTTAAACTAATGTTTATGCTGCTTTTTATACAGTTGAAGTCAAAATGATTAGCCCTCCTGTGATTTATTTTTTTTTCTTTTTCTTTTTCAAATATTTCTCAAATGATAAAAAATTAAACCAAAAGTGCTCGGGGGTAGCTTAAATAATGTGTCAGTGCTCTTTGGGTAAGGGATTCATCAGAATAAACAGCAAAGATCTGTTCAAGGCACTCGAAAAATGTGGAAAATATATTAAAAGATTTTAATCTTAATTAAAACAATTTTTATATTTTTTCGAGTGCCTTAGACTGATTTTTGCTGTTTATTTCTCAAATGATGTTTAACAGAGCAAGGAATTTTTCACAGTATTTCCTAAAATATTTTTTTCTTCTGGAGAAAGTCTTATTTGTTTTATTTCGGCTAGAATATAAGCAGTTTTCAATTTTTATAAAACCATTTTAAAGTCAATATTATTAGCCCCCTTAAGCATTTTTTCCCAATTGTCTGCAGAACAAACCACTGTTATACAATAACTTGCCTAATTACCCTAACCTACCTAGTTAACCTAATTAACCTAGTTACGCCTTTAAATGTCACTTTAAGCTGAATACTAGTATCTTGAAAAACATCTAGTAAAATATTGTTTACTGCTATCATGGCAAAGATAAAATTAATCAGTTATTAGAAATTAGTTACTAAAACTATTATGTTTAGAAATGTGTTGAGAAAATCTCTGCGTTAAACAGAAATTGGGGAAAAATAAACAGGGGGGCTAATAATTCAGGAGGACTAATAATTCTGACTTCAACTGTACATAGACAAGGGTCCTAAAAATACAAAATAAAGTAAACAATATTGTTTATCAGTGAATACATGTTAAAGCTTGTCTTTGTGTCTTCAGGTATCTCCAGGAGTCCACATCCTTCCTCTTCTCTGCACTTCCCAGGCGCCCCCATTCTCCCCCAAACCGCCTCCACTTACTTCCCTCACACGGCTATCCGGTACCCGCCACACCTCAGCTCTCAAGACCCGCTCAAGGACCTGGTCTCTCTGGCCTGTGACCCGTCCAATCAACAGCCCAGCCCAGTAAGATCATCCCACGAAGCTTCCAGACACAACTCATATGACTTTCTGCATTCATCACACTTACAGATGAGGGTACGTAAAAACATATCCCGGCATCAGCCTCAAAATAAATCAACAGCCATAATTCTGGTAGGAGCCCAATATGAGCCAGTCACAGCTCTGAGCCTGCCGTGTCACTCACTGGATGAGTCAGCTTGACAAATGAAATGTTGAATTTGTACTTTAAAGAGGTCATATCATAGGCTGTCCAAATTTGAAGGTAAAAGTTAAGGCAAAAAAAGTGTGACTTCTGTCTTATGCCGAGTTCAGACTGCATGATTTTCAAAGTAGTCGTGTCACGGATGTTTTCACACTGCATGACTATCTGTGTTAGCGTTCCATCGCTGCTGTTTTTACACTGTAGGACAGATCGGCGACAGGAGAGTTTACACTGCATGACTTTAAAATAGGAATAATCGCTGACAACTTTGTCCAAACTATGTCTCACAACCACACAGATGCGAGAAGTGACATGGAAACAATGCGAGGTCATGTAATATATCTTTAGTTATTAACTACATAATGGAAAAAGAAGGCTTTAGCTTTAGAAAATGTACTTATTTTGCTCACCTGGCTTTTGAAGGGAATTATCAATTTCTCCTCAACTTATTTTACTTTTCGACCCGATTGTGGTATTGCTCAGATGACACGTCAAACAGACACGGTGCTCCTGCCGAATTTCTACTAGTTTTTACTCCATTTCTTGGGTTTAATAAACTAAAAATGAGCGCTTTTAACTTGGCCTGCTTTTAACTGGCCTGCAGATACCCATACTAGTGGAAGCTGCTCTCTCATTGGCTGTAGGTGATTGCCGATGTTATTTTCAGTCAAAACTCATTTCACAAGGCATGATTTGAAACTCCGACAGCTCCAGATTCTCTCATATCGCATCCTTGATAGTTCATACTGTGTGATTGTTACTCATGAGAACGAGCACCGATTAGACTGTGATTTCAGGCGTTTGTCGGAGATTTCTCAAAACCTGTCGGCGAGTCAAAATTGGAGCTAAAATCATGCAATCTAAACTCAGCATTAGTGGAGGGAATGTGCTCATTTTGAATGCAACTAAAGCATTTCTTAAAGGGACAGTTCACCTAAAAATGAAATTGTATCCTTTATTTGTCATCATCATGTTAATAATAATAATAATAATAATAATAATAATAATAATAATAATAATAATAATAATAATAATAATAATAATAATAATAATAATAATAAAACCTTTTATTTATAGGCATCTTTCAAAGCACCCAAGGACACCTTACAATAGGTCACATGCACATTATAAAAAACAAAACAAAAGAATAATAAACATAACATAAACATAATATTAAACCAGAAAATCATTAAAAGCAATCCTGAACAGGAAGGTTTTAACCTGGGATTAAAAATTGAAGAGTCCACCTGACGAATATCTAACGGCAGGGAATTCCATAACTGTGGTGCTATGCAGCTAAAAGCCCTGCCACCAAATGATTTCATCTTAACATTTGGAACTGATAACAGTTCAGCCGCAGAAGATCTCAGTGAGCGCCGAGGAGGGGACCAGTAAAGAAGATCAGAGAGGTAATCGAGTGCAAGGTTGTGAAGAGCTTTGTAAGTTAATAGAAGAATTTTATATTGTACACGATAAAGAACTGGAAGCCAGTGCAAGTGAAAGAGAATTGGGGATATGTGTTCAGAAGCATAGGAGTGGGTGACTACCCTAGCTGCTGAGTTCTGGATTAGCTGTTATCTGTGAAGTTGGTTAAGAGAGATACCAGATAGGTGGGAATTGCAATAATCAATCCTTGATGTGACCAGAGCATGTACAAGCACTTTAGTACTTTGTTGGGATAGTGAAGGACGAAGTCTTGCAATGTTACGCAACTGAAAAAAGGCAGATTGTGAAATATTACTAATATGTGAATTAAATGGAAGCACACCATCTAGTATAACCCCAAGACTTTTAGCATGAGTTGTAAAATTTACTGGAGATTATTGATAGATAGAGTAAAAGATTGAGCTTCGGAAAGAACAGATTTAGAACCAACCAGAAGGGCTTCAATTTTACTGGCATTTAACTTTAAAAAGTTACTGGTCATCCACATATTAATATCTCGCAGACATTTAGTAAGATCGGAGGGGGGTGAGATGAAGCATTCTTAGTAGACACTGTGTTGTTTTGTTTCATGTCTTTCTTTTGTGTTTCATAAAAAATTTTTTTTTTAGAAAGACATGTATGAAGTCAATCCAGGGCCATATATACTTGCAACATAAAAGAAAGTTTTGCAAACAAAAAATAAAGTATTGAGCAAAAAAATGTAAAATAATGCAAACTCACAAAAAAAATCGCCAAGGGAAAATTGAGTTTTGAGAAATAAAAAGGAATTTTGCAAAAAAAAAATAAGAACTGCAAATAAAAATCATGTAGTGCAAAAAAACATTGAATATTTGGAATTAAAAATAAAATATTAATATATTTGCTAAGTATTTTTTTCCAGGATTGCCTTTACAAAACCTCTCAAGTCATTTGCAATGCTCATTTTGATTTGTGAGTTTTGCTGTTTGACGATTTAAACAGCCCCCCAAAAAACAAAGGATTCAGGTATTTTACTTTATCTTGATTAGATTTATGAAAGTGATTCGTGGCTGATTTCCTTTGTGTCACTGTGTCTCCAGCTGATGACATCGCTTCACAGGAGGCAGGTTCGGGCAAGCCGTACACGCCCAGTTCCTGTGACTCCGCCCCATTGTCAAATCAGGGCCAGAAAGTGAAACGCACAGAAATGTGAAGTGCAAAAAGAAAACAGCATCGCAAACTCACAGTTGACTGAAAAGCAATTGAGCATTGAAATTGATCATATCTTCCTTTTTTTTTTGTCCTTGCTTGATCACATGCCTGACATACATGTGACATATACACACATACAGACAAATATCAAATTTGTGTGTGTGTATGTATGTGTATTATAAAATATATGTGTTATGTATTAAATACTTAAATTATATATAATGTATGACTTTTTTTCATATTTATTCATAATTTACATGTTTCTTTGACCTAAATTGTTCAAATGTTCATATTTAGTTTTACGCCAAATTATACAATCAAAATACTATCACAGCATACAGTTACAATCAGAATTACTAAACTCCCATTGAATTTTTTTCTTTTTTAAATATTTCCCAAATGATGTTTAACAGAGCAAGGAAATTTTCACAGTATGTCTGATTATATTTTTTCTTCTGGAGAAAGTCTTATTTGTTTTATTTCGGCTAGAATAAAAGCTATTTTTAATTTTTTAAAACATTTTAAGGTCAAAATTATTAACCCCTTTAAGCTATTTTTTTTTGATAGTCTACAGAACAAACCATCATTATACAATAACTTGCCTAATTACCCTAACCTTCCTAATTAACTTAATTAATCTAGTTACGCCTTTAAATGTCACTTTAAGCTGTATAGAAGTGTCTTGAGAAATATCTAGTTAAATATTATTTACTGTCATCATGGCAAAGATAAAATAAATCAGTTATTAGAAATTAGTTATTAAAACTATTATGTTTAGATATGTGTTGAAAAAAATCTCTGAAAAAAATGGGGGAAAAAATAAACAGGGGGGCTAATAATTCAGGGGGTTTAATAATTTTGACTTCAACTGTATATCAGGAATCATTTCAAAGCATGCTGTATGGTTTCAAACCTTAGCAATTGGCTTAAAAAATCGCTTAATTCTACAGATCAGAAAGTGAAAGAGAGAGAGTGGGGAAAAAGCTCAAATTTACTGTACTGGCAAAAAACAAACCTCTGGGAAAACAAATAAATAATAATAAATCCCTGTTATGACCTCTTTAAATTACACCAGAAAGGATGAATTACAAGATCAACTGATTACTTCCTGCGCCACAATCTACTGTGTGTGTGTGTGCGTGCAAGTGAGAGAGAGACAGACAGAAGGAAAAAGAGACAGATAAACAAGCCATCATGTGCCCTACATGGATTGTAGCCCATGTAATATGAGCCAAAAACAGCTGACCGCTGCCTTGTAGAAGCACGCAGCCTCCACGCGGTCAGATTTCACCCTTTCCATTAAAGCGACCTGCAGTCTAAACAGCGACATCCATCAGCCCTTTAACACACACACTCACAGACAGGAGCTCATCAGCACCAGTGTAACCTTGAGCTTCACATGGATGAGTGTGGGGGCTCGTTGGCTTAGTCAATCAAAAGGGCCACTTGAACTTTTTATGGAGATCTTCATTAAAACAAAATTGACTTTACTTTGTTAGCACACATTGGTATTCTTGATGTGAATAATTAATCTGTGCAAGTTAATTAACTAAAAAAATATCAGCTCGAACTCTGTCAGTTTGACGGCTTGGCCAGAATTACCACTACTCTCCGACCATTAGTTTGCTGCGAGTAAGAGATGGTGAGGAGGAGTGCTAAAATAAAGCATCGCCCTCTAGTTGTGTTTCACTTGGATATGTGTCGAAATACTAAAGTAAAGAAGAAACTTTTGATTCACATAGACTTTAGTTGTGCATGCTTGTGTCCTCTAACTTAAAGTTAAAGGGATAGTTCATCCAAAAATGAAAAATCAGCCATCATTTACTTACATTTTTCCAATGCCATGTCTTTCATTCTTTTTTAGGCCTCTAAAGAAGATATGTAAAACAATGTCCAGCTTATGCACATTCATATAATGGCATAGTGGAATAGTGAACAACATTAAGCCCTTAAAAAGTGTGATAGTTCAGTGTTTTGGTGGCATATCAGTGGTCCCCAACCTTTTTTTCTCCACAGACCGCAACTCTTGACAATTTTACCGTGGTGGCCTGGGGGTAGGGGGTGTACATAGATTGCTAGGCTACCATCAACTTTTTTCCGAGGATGACAAGCTGACAAAACATTGCTGCAACTCTGATAAAAAATTTTGATGGAGAAAGTTAAAAAGCACTGCAGTGTTTGGGTGTTCTGTGTTTGACATAATTAGTCTTTCAAAATGTGTATGTTCCATTCAAAGTATAAAGCTGATCGGTCAGTTCTTGTCATGTGACTCGTGGTGCGCCCAAAGCATTCTGCAAACTTCAGACATTTTTAACTGGGTTCCGCGTGCGCGTCTCTCCCAATATGCATGCCTCCACTGGAAATAACAAACTTGTGTGACATGTGGCCGCCGTCATTTGCAATCTCCAGCAGTTGATCTTCTACTTGCACTGACATGCTGGATTCACCTGATTTGTTGACAATGGGTTGCGGATCCATTTTCTTGGCAGTTCATGGGTCCATTTACTGGGCCTTTCCCCTTCGTAAAGAAACTTTACAAAGATGTCTGTTTCTCATTTTGGTAGCTTGCTAGCTAGCGTGTTAAATTTTAGCACTCAAATGACTGAGATGTAGCCAAGAGAATACGATAATTTTTCAAAATAAAAATCATTTAAGATTGTTCAGATTCAGATAATAAATAAAACAGAAATAATTAAGAATTTGGGAGCAGCGCGGTGACGCAGTAGGTAACACTGTCACCTCGCAGCAAGAAGGTCGCTGGTTTGAGACTCGGCTGGGTCAGTTGGCATTTCTGTGTGGAGTTTACATGTTCGTGCATGGGTTTCCTCCGGGTGCTCCGGTTTCCCCTACAAGTCCAAAGACATGTGCTATAGGTGAATTGGCTATGCTAAAATTGACCGTAGTGTACTGTATGTGTGCAAATTAGATTAGATTAGATTAGATTCAACTTTATTGTCATTACACATGTACAAGTACAAGGCAACGAAATGCAGTTTAGGTCTAACCAGCAGTGCAATAGCAGCAAGTGCAGGATACAGGTATAAGTTATAAAGTGCAGTTATAGAAAAACTATGGTGATATTTACAGATGGATGTACTATGAACATTATATACAGGTTGTATTAGCTATGAACAGATTTACAATAAATGAATATATGTACAGGATGCTATTAATAGCAGAAGTGTGCAGATAGATGAACATAATTACAAATGTCCATGTGCTGTGGGTATGTCCAGTTCAAGTAAATGAATCAGTGCAATGAATATGTGCAAACTTTAAATGTGCAAATGTTAAATAGTGCAGTGATTGTGAGGAGTTTAAGTTAGAGGAGTGTGGGGGGTGTATTGGGTGGGGGGGGTGGGGGGGGGGGGGGGGGGGGGGGGGCAAAAGAGTCAGTGAGGGGCAGAGTTCAAAAGGAAGACAGCTCTGGGGAAAAAGCTGTTCCTCAGTCTGCTGGTTTTTGTCCGGGGGAGCCTGAATCGCCTGCCGGAAGGCAGGAGAGAAAACAGTCTGTGAGCAGGGTGAGAGGTGTCCTTAAGAATACTGCGTGCTCGGCGCAGACAGTGTTTCTTCTGGATGTCCTCTATGTTTGGCAGTGTAGTCCCTGTGATGCGTTGGGCAGTTTTCACCACCCGCTGCAGTGCCTTACGCTCAGCAACAGAGCAGCTTCCATACCAGACTGTGACGCAGTTGGTCAGGATGCTTTCTATTGTGCAGCGGTAGAAGTTCACCAAGACGGCTGATGAAAGCTGGTTCTTCTTTAGTTGCCTCAAGAAGAATAGGCGCTGGTGAGCCTTCTTGACCAGGCTGGAGGTGTTGGTGGTCCAGGAAAGGTCCTTAGAGATGTGGGTCCCCAGGAACTTGAAGGATGAGACAGGCTCAATGGCCATCCCATTAATGTGGATGGGATCATGCGAGCCTGTTCGTCCCTTCCTGAAGTCCACAATGAGCTCCTTGGTCTTGCTGGTGTTAAAGAGCAGATTATTGTCGGTGCACCAAGTGGCCAGATGCTGTATCTCCTCCCTGTAGGCAGTCTCATCATTATTGCTGATTAGACCAATCACTGTGGTGTCATCTGCAAATGAGTGTGTTTGGATGTTTCCCAGTGATTGGTTGCAGCTGGAAGGGCATCCACTGAGTAAAACATATGCTGGATAAGTTGGTGGTTCATTCCACTGTGGCGATCCTAGGTTAATAAATGGACTAAGCCGAAAAGAAAATGAATGAATGAATTTCTTGTGCGGCCTGGTACCAATTGATCCACGGGGGTTGGGGACCACTGGCATATATGATTCTACAAAATATCTAACAAAAATCATGACTTTCCATTAGTCTTGTTGTACATGTTCCAGCCCAATCTCGTGAGAAAATGTAACAATTTTAACTACTTTTGTCAGAATAGCGTCTAATCTGTATAAATTCATATGATTTAATTTGCATGAAAATGGATGATTTTTAAATGGAGGCATATCCATAAAACCCACCCATAAACCTGCTCCTTATTAGGGTACTAAATCATACAAATCATACAAATTAACCACTAAATCAAAAAGTTATGAAGTGCCATCAGATTGTGTTGTGCAGTTCACTTTAACTCAGAAACAGAAAAAGCATGGAATTTTCTTTGTTTTTTAATATAACCTATCATTTACCAACAGAACACTTGGATTGTGTGGTGTATTTTGCACTGGGCCATTCTGTGACACTTTTGTGTTCTTTAATCTAGCTTAATGCCGGTCACTATCAGGACATTCGTTATGGTTTGTTAAACAATGAAGGGTATATGACATTAGTCAAACATCAGGGTGAGTAGATGATGACTTAATTTGTCATTTTCCAGTTGATCTGTCTCAAATATACAGTTTTATGCTGTGTATTGTAGTTATTGTGCTCATATTTAGTGAGTATTTTCTGTTCAAATATAAATGTAATAAATAGAAGTTTAAATGCAAGTTGGCATGCAGTTTCTCCAGACTTTTTAGGCTTTATATGCATTCTATCAATCAGCATAAAGATCATAATTAAAATATAAAAGGCAGAAATCCCCAATAAAGATATCTTTTGACCTTATATCGCAGCCCTATCCTCAACACAGGCTTGTTGGAAATACGTGTTTCAGCCTACATTTTTGTGAAACCACAAAAGCTTACCTAAACAGATATGTTTGACTGTAGTTTCTAGATAAAATGAACGCTATGGGGAGGTATGACACAAACAATTTTTTTTCGTTTTCACACTAATGATATGTAGAGGGACATATGTCAAGGAATTTTGTGCAGTTCTTTGCACAACACCAAATAAATAGCACAAAGCAACTCAACAGTATTTATTATTTGTAATTGAATATGTTTAATTAACCTATTTGCATATGGACAAGTTTTCTGGTGTGGTCAGTTTGCCTAGTAGGTCGTTTTGTACAGTGTTGTACTTGTCATGCAGAGCACTCATTTTCAAGTCCAGGGAAAGTCCACAATAGAGATAAAAGCAATGTAAAATCAAGGTAAATATATGCACTTTTTCTCTTATGTTTGCTTTTGAAATCACTATTGGTTGGGTTTTAAGTCAGTGGTTTGCTGTGAACTGCACGACAAGCCCCACCTTCTCATAAATGTGTACAAGAAAGTGTATCTGAAATTTATAACAAAACACCCTAATGACCCGTTTCCACTGAGTGGTACAGTACAGAACAGGTCATCTTTATCAGGCTTGCGTTTCCACTGCCAAAAGGGTACCAATGGTGGGCGTGGTGTACGACAGAAAGTTTCAGTCGACATCCTTCTCACTAGAGGAAATGTCAAAGTAAAGGACAGTATGAAAAGCACTGCTCACAAAACTGAATACACATAAATACTTGCGGATAAATGTTCATTACTAACCTTTCTATGAACAAGATGTGATTATAACTGCAGATCAATGATAAATAGCCTACTGTAACGTCTGCAATAAAATAAATAAATAAATGCAACATATATGAACACATACAGATCCTTACAGTTTCTGATATGTTACCAGTTACAGAAAAACTACACACACTCAATCGGAATTAAAAAACAACACGCAACATATAGCCTAGTCAGTGCAAACCTCTCATCTGCATCTTTAATCTTTAAACAATGGAAGCGGCCATAAAAGCATTCTGAACCATACCGTACCATACTTTACCACTCCACAAGTAACTTCCTCACCTTAGAATTATAAGGTTCTATCTGACATTTTTGTTAAAATTGAGTTACAGACATATTCTTATTAAATGACAACTTTTTTACATTATGGGATGTTTTTTTATAAGTTGATTACATTTTAAGACTTTTTTTATAATGTTACACACATACTGTTATGGAATATATATATATATATATATATATATATATATATATATATATATATATATATATATATATATATATATGGAATGCCAAAACTTTGAAGCTCAATATCTTAAAATCATTCAGAACGCAGATAGAACCTTATAAATTCCAAGGTGACGACTTATCTTAATTTGCAAAAGTGTACATAGCGCACTTTGGTGCAAAATGATATCCACAGCAACATATTTTACATTTTGCTAAATTGTATCTTGAGGCATGTATGTCCAATGAGCCTGGGCTGCTTTTCATAAAAGAGTGCTCTCTTTATTCTTACAATTTAAACAGTTTTGTAATGTTCTGATTGATTTAAGTAATTGGTCAAATGAATTATTTAACATAACACAGAAAAAACTAAAAAAACATTTATAAAATTGTGCTTATGAAGGAAAACTATATCCCTTGAAATCAATTCAAAAAAATGTTTTTTTAAATGGAGAAGTTCATTTCATTCCCTGATTGTGGCTGTCATTTGAGTCCCATCAATCTCTCCAGCACATTCACCACTGGGATCTTTCTGCCTTCTCTCACTCTCTGGACCAAGAGTTAGCTCTGCCTGTATTGTCTCATTCTGACAGTGGCATACAGAACCAACAGAAAGTGTGAATGACTTTTCCTCAGGGGTGCCTGTAGGAGAGTCATGTGCCATCGCCACGTCAGACAGAGAGCCTGAGAGAACATGAAATACAGCCAAGAAGTAGGAAATCTCAGTGTCTAGAGGTGTTGCTGATGTTGGCACATAAACGGGGAAAGAAAGAGTGAGAGAGAGAGAGAGAGAAAGAGACACGCACATTTCTGAATCTTGCCCTGTGGCAGCCGGGCTCCGCCGATTCTGCAGACTCATTGAAATTCCCAGTACTGCAGTCTGACCGTAGCCAAGCAGTCACAAAGAACAGCCGCACCGACCCACAATGCCGCTGACTCACTCACCAGCTATTGTTGTGCAGGGCAGTGAGTGTGCAGTTTTACCCGGCCAGAATGCAAACGAGAGCCAAACCCTCTGAGAGAGAAAGAGAGCATGATGGAGGGTTTTATGGATTTGCGGCCGGGGTAGAACGACAGAGCAATGCATAATGGGCCGTTCGCTAGAACACTGCACACAACGTTACTCTGTTTCTCCCTCATAACTGCTGATGCCACGAGGAGGTGGAGATACAATGTGCCACTGGACTTTCTACTAGTTTTTTTTAAAGGGACACAATTTTTCTTCTATGCATGCCTAATAAAATTAAGAACATTTGAAAAATGCAGAATGTCTGGGAAAATCCCTGGAGAACTAAATTTAAGCCTCACAACATTATCATGTTCTGTATAAAAAACTGACACATTTAGTGCATTGGGTAGCGCTGTCGCCTCACAGCAAGAAGGTCGCTGGTTTGAGCCCTGGCTGGGTCAGTTGACATTTCTGTGTGGAGTTTGCATGTTCTCCACGTGTTTGCGTGGGTTTCCCCCACAAGTCCAAAGACAAACGCTATAGGTGAATTGGGTAAGCTAAATTGGCTGTAGTGTGTATGTCCTAGTCCTCCAGGTTGGGGGTTGAGCGTTGGGCTAACGACCCACCTCGTAAAAATTAGATGTTATGAAACACCAATATGGTGCGGCTAAATATCAACTTCGATATAAACGGCCCTGGGAATAAGTGAGGTGATTGTCAGAATCAAACAAATCTAACTTTTTTGTATCACCACTCACAGTTGATTCAGTTGAGCCCAATGCATTATGGGTGTTGAAGTTATCCAACTTTTTGGAGCAAAATAAATTTCCACAGCCCCTTTTTGTTTTCTCCAAACAAGAAAGCGCCAAATTCTTCCAAAAAATAATCTTTCCACTACATAAACAGTCAAGCTTTATTAAAAAAACACACCTTTCTAGTTGTGAATCCGCTTGTTAAGTCATGACGTATCGGTGACGTATGGAAAACTGTTTCCGGGTCCGAGCTGCCACTCATTTGAATTGAGAAAATATTAGTTTATGATCTTTGTAAATCATATCACACATTAAAGTGAATTTTATATAAAATCATAGTGTACACGACAGTCTCTGGGCTTGCTGCATCACAAATACCAAAATTATAACAATTTATAAAAAACGAATTTCTGGCCATCGGACATTAGGCATGGATATATACATTGTGACCATGTTTTTCGAAAGTATTACATGGCTTTCTAAACGTTTATTATTACCATTTGATGAGTCTCCCCATACAGTTTGAGATGGCGCTTGGACCCGGAAGCCACTTCGCATGACGTCACACTTAACAAGCGGATAACCACTTCATGTGACACAATAATGTAAACAACACACATAAACAGGGTTTTTAACTTATCTGCAGAGTGTGTGCTCCAACGCAAATGAGGGCAACAGAGAGGATAAACTTAAGAAAATAAGATGTTTTTACTAATACTGTGTTCCATTCAGTGTCAAACTCAACCTAACTTTATTTCTAAAGCACTTTTAGTTAACCACAATGGGTACCAAAGTGCTGTACATATAAACACAAAAACATGCAAATCAGATGCGATGTTCTTTCTTACTAATTTCTTACTAAATTTTGACTTATGCATGGAAAATGATGCAGAATGGCATAGGTTTGCATGTGTGCAATCAACAGAGATGGTTATTTACTATTCTTTACACAACCGTCTCTCTGTAATTAACAGGTTTTATCTGAAATATTTGAAATCATTAATATACTACCAGTAGATTTTTTTACCAAATGTTCATTTCCCCGCGAATGCATGGATTGATGAAATGTATGTCTTAATTGCCTTGGAGAAGCCAGCATTTATAACCATAAATATACATGTAGCAGAATATACATGTTAACAAAATATGAGCAATTTCTGCTCTTTGTTTGAAAGGTTATTCTCCCAGAACTCTGATGTGTAAAAAAATGAATATTAAATATATAAATAATGATATAATCCTCATATGAAGCAATGTATTTATTTTCCAATCTCTTTGTGATTGTTCTGAAGTGTCAACGTTTTTGGTGAATAGACAAAAATCTCTCTTTTGATTGAACAAACGTCATATGAGTATTATGAAAGAGCATGATTATGATTAAATACTAACAGCATTTTCATTTTTCTGTGAACTATCCCTTTAACCCCTAGTATAGTGCCTAGTGCCCCTTGTATAATGCATGTTTACCAGTGTTGAAACATTTCAGTTCTGTTGTATTTTAAGTAGCAGGTTGGAATCTCTCACTTTTTAAACAGAATGGAACACTGCATTAGTGCGCCAACATTTGACTTACAACAACAGTTATTTAGCTTGTCGTACATAAAATTGACAAGTGTTATAGTAATATAATACTTATATAAATATATAGTAATATAGTAATATAATAGTATATAAGTATACTATAATAATAAAATGATCAAATCTATCAGCTGGCCACGGTGATAGTAGATGCATGTATTGTGATGTTAGCTGTGTAGAGGCAGTGAGGTGTCCCTCCCCTCAGTGGCTCACTGTTGCCCTCTCTTCCTCTGCAGCTGAATGGCAGTGGTCAGGTGAAGGTATCCAGTCACTACATCTCCTCTCAGATGCTGGCCCCCCCACCACCCCCTGGCCTGCCCCGCCTGACGCTTCCCCCAGAGTCCAAATCCAGCACCACCTCTGCAGATGCAGCCTCCAGCTCACCCACATCCCCCAGTAAGTGGGACGATTTCATTCCGTTCGTCCGTCCAATCGCCATCTCTGTCCCACCTTTGACAGGGCACTAAACCTTTAGCCAAAAAAAACAAACGCACATAAACAGTTGGAGATTGATACATTTGATACACATTTTTGGATTCATTACAGTGGCACGAAGAATAATAAATCCAGTGAAACTAATTGAAGTGAAAGTGAAGATGGCTGGCTCAGAGTTAGTGGTCTGGCTTATGTCACAAACCATTTACATTTACAGCAGCATACACAGTGTACAATTACATGTTTGGTCACCCAATAGGCCTTTAAAGAAATAGTTCACCCAAATACGAAGCATTTCTTCACAGTTTACTCACACTCAGTTGGTTCTAAATGTTAATATTCATTCACTTCTTCTGTTGAACATAAAACAAGATATTCTGAAGAATGTTGGAAAAAAGCATCCACTGACATCTGTACTAGGAACAAAAGTATACTATGGAAGTCTATGGCTGCTTTTTCCAACATGCTACAGTATGTCGTCCTTTGTGTTTATCAGAAGAAAGACACTAAAGATGAGTTAATGGTGGCAGAATTGTCATTTTTGGCAAAACTATCCTAATAACTAATGTAATATAGCTCATAATACAGCTTTTCACTATAGGAGTACCTTACATTTACATGTAATATATATATATATATACAGTTGAAGTCAGAATTATTAACCCCCCTGAATTATTAGCCCCCCTGTTTATTTTTTTCTCCAATTTCTGTTTAACAGTGAGATGATTTTTTTTCAACCCATTTCTAAACATAATAGTTTTAATAACTCATTTCTAATAACTGATTTATTTTATCTTTGCCATGATGACAGTAAATAATATTTGACTAGATATTTTTCAAGACACTTCTATATAGCTTAGTGTGTATATATATATATGTATATATATATATATATATATATATATATATATATATATATATATATATATATATATATACATATATATATATATATATACATATATATATATATATATATATATATATATATATATATATATATATATATATATATATATATATATATATATATATATATAAATTCATTCATTCATGTTTAAAATTAACTGATAATTCCATTTTTATTAGAAATCTAATGATTTGATGTGTAATAAAGTATACAAAGTCAAAACTATTACAGTGTATTTTGGGCCTGTGCTGTGATCAAATGATGAATCAAATGAGTCTTATTCTAAATATACATGAGAGGATTATTTTGTATATAAGCTATTTTTACACTCATTGACATTTTTATAGGTGTTTTCTGGAAATCCTAATTAAAATGTTTGATATTTGTGCTCTTACACTCACTTTCATTTTGATGCTTTAAATACCCCTTTTCCTCTTCTGACGTGTATAGAAAAATTGATTTATTTATACATACAGTTGAAGTAAAAAATTATTAGCCCTTCTGCAATTTTTTTATATTTCCCAAGTGATGTTTAACAGAGCAAGCAATTTTTCATAGTATTTCATATATTTTTTCTTCTGGAGAAAGACTTATAGTTTTATTTTGGCTGGAAAAAAAGTACTTTTAATTTCTTTTAAAAGCTATTTTAAGGTCAATATTATTAGCCTGCTTCAGCAATATATTTTTTTCAACTGTCTACAGAATAAACCATTGTTATACAATGACTTGCCTAATTACCCTAACTTGCCAAATTAAGCCTTTTAATTGCACTTTAAGCTGAATACTAGTGTGGTGAAAAATATCTAGTAAAATATTATTTACTGTCATCATTGCGAAGATAAAATAAATCAGTTATTAGAAATGAGTTATTAAAACTATTATGTTTAGAAATGCGTTGAAAATAAAATGCTCTATCCGTTAAACAGAAATTGGCAAAAAATATATACAGGGGGGCTAATAATTCAGGAGGGCTAATAATTCTGACTTAAGATTGTATATGTTAGTTTCAGTGAGAAAAACACAGTAAGCGTATTTCCTTTAGTAACTTATACAAACACAAATATATTTAGATGACAAGTCGATCAGCTTTAATGGGCCAGTGCTTGCCGCCCTGTCCATTAATCATGCTAATTTAATTATTAATGCAGAGAACAGCTCAATATGTTGGCCATCCGCTGTGCTGCAGAATCCCAGATGATCAATCGCCTCGATACACCATCTCACACAGTCAGATTCAATGATCAGCAGGATTATTCAGCTAGAATCACGTCTCATAATCAAGTCCGCTTATTCAAAGAGCCATCTGATAAAGATGGATGTGGAGATTGTTAAGTTGTATGTTTACCAACCGAGGAGATTTTCCTAAGAAACATAAAGCTTCTGTAATTGCTGATATTATGCTCTTTGAGAGATGAAGGCGCGCATACCCTATAACAACAGGCTGGATATACATAAACAGACAACAGAATAAGCCTCCGCCAGACATTGTATTTATTTACACAGTCTGGCAGTAACAAATACACAAACTGTGACCAAATGCTGCATCAATTCAGTGTCTGAGTGAAACAGATGCAAGCCATAAACACTTACTGCAGTTAAGATCTCAACTGAATGTAGTAATGAATAACTGAGTGATTTAAACACCAAATCAACCAAAAACCAGCATTTTAGACATGTTGAATCAGTTAATTTGAGTATATGGCATGTCATAGAACAGCTTTTTGGAAAGTTATGAAATTTGGTACAGAGATAGAAGGTTACTCAACATTAACCGCTGTAAACCTGGAGTCTCTTACTTACACTCTTTAGAACCTCCAACTACCCAATTTTGCACTGATATTTATGTTAATTTGATTTCTTGGCTAATGGCAAGTCGATTGACCTTACTTATTTACATTTTAATTGATTTAGATAGTGATATTTTAGGCATTTAGGTCAATTTGGGCACCAGCCATTTTGATTATTATAGTAAAAAGCTGTATCTTATGAATACATTGAAGTTGCATCCCAAATGACACTCGATACACTAATCACTTATGTAATTATAACCTCAACCATGTAGTGTATGAGTTTAGTGTCATCCCAAATGGAAAGCTAATGATTTTTTTGCTAATGGAAATTCAAACTGCTTCCCAGTTGACCTTTATCGGTTGCCAGATTATGAAATAAATTGGCAAACTACTAAGTAGGGCCTCTCAGGAGTACAACCAAATTCACTAGGGAGGCATCGCAATTGCATACGTTGGAGAACTCTGCTTGCAAAATCAAAATAAATGAAGTAATCCAACATCAGCGCTAATAGCTCCGATAGCAAAGCTGCAACTGTTGAGTGCATGAAGTGTTCAACATCACATGGCATAGAATAGTGCGTAAGTAAGCGATTTGGGACAAATCTAGTAACGTTATGACGTGTGAAATTTATTTTGGGCACCAGTCCCTGAATCATCTTGTTAAATGTAATACAAATTACACACAAAATATAAAAAAGTGCTAATAATAATGTTTTGTTGCCAATTTTTGTAGGGCTTATTATCCAAATCATTGATGTGATGCTAAAAATGTATTTGCTGTGTTTCTATTTGAAATCTGTTTACAACAATGTCACCTATTGGTCAATATCAATACACATTTACATCCAGGGCTGGATTAATATCAGGGCTAGGAGTAACTGAAGCCCCAGGACTCGCAGGAGGAGGGTGCCCTTGATTGGCTGATGAATTAACTTGTGTCATGATGCGGGAAACACCCATTTGCATTAGGCTTTCACATGTGAAGAATTAATTTCAGCTAGCTGCTGTTCAAAAACAGTGTCGCTGCTAAACTATATGGCTCGGAGTGGCTGTAGCTCAATCAGAGTTTTAAATAGCCCCATTTAGTCCCCAGTAAGGGTGAGTAGATGTCCTGTTTTTCCCCAGGAAAATCTCTCATTTTCCAGGACAGTTCCTTATTTTAGCTCTACCGTGAGAATGGTACAGTCAAAGGTAGACTAACCAAACACATCATAGAAGAAAAAATAAAACTAAAACAGTATTCGTTAATAACGTACAGTAAGAGAAGCCAAGATAGGTGGAATCATGCAGAATGGACTCATAACTGAAGTGTGCAAACAATTTAAATACAGGTAGCCTACACACACAGTTATCAAAATGTCCATCGCTGTCGAGGATCTACCTCAAGAAAATACATGGTTTAAGTCTAACTGAACCACTTAGAGAGCAAACTTTTAAATGAACGAATCTCCCCTTTTATAAAAACGTCAGTAATAATCTGGAGCAATGAAATACTGGCGTTAGCTTTCATCAGACAATATATCTGTGGAAAAAAATAATAAGCTAACCTTCTGTAATTGATTGACCATATGGGAAATTAGAAGCATGACCTTTAAAGATATTTGAGGGATTTCTGCTCAGCTAAAGTTAAAGTAAACTTTTTAGATAACCCTATTTAAAGTATTTATTGTAAAGTGCTCATTTAGGAAGTATTGCAAATGTGTTTTTTATTATTTTTATTTTTTATTTTGGCAGCCTTTTTAAAACTGTAAAAGTTTATGTGAATAATTTTGTTTGCTTGTACACCTACTTTTGTAAAATGGAAAACATCTATAATATTCAAATTTAAATCAAGTGGTAAATTAGATTATACAATAATATAAATTAGCAAATTAATAATAAAATTTATTAAATAAATAAATGGGCATAAAATAAATGGGGCCCTTGGGTTTGCTATAGCCACAGGGCCCAATATGTTCTTAATCCAGCCCTGTTATATCATAATGCAATTGTTTGTGTTTTTCAGCATACTCTGCTCCCGGGACGCCACCTGCCAACCGGCCCTTCGTAGGAATTGGTTCTCGAGACCCTGGCAGTCTGTATCAGGCACAGGTATCATAGCCTAAACCTTCTTACACACTTCATTCATCCACACACACACTTCAAATGAATTGTAAGGCTTATTATAAACTAAACTGAATAAATGCATTTTAACTACTGGAAACTTTAACCTCTTCTGAAAAACATTCGGAAACTTAATTTCAAGCAGTGCTGGAAAGTTTCCCTTGAACCCCAGTGGCCTGAGCAGCTCTAGTGTGCTCCCTCAGAGAGACCCACGTCTGCTCTGTTCAATTATACATCACAAATGAGCAGATACTGGATCCACCGCTGGACCAACCACATGTAGTCTTTCACATTAAATATACACCCAATGCACATGCCTTAACCAGTATGTGCTGAACTCATCATAGAACGTCTGGAGCAGTACTCATTATTTTTTCTTTGATGTAAAAATTTAATAAAATAGTATTCTTTTAATATATACAGTATTATAATCAAATGATGTAATGTTTATATAAATTATGTATTAGTTGATATGTTTTTTGAGGATAAACATTTGTGCAGCTTGTGCTTAAAGAACACCTATGGTGAAAAATCTACTTTTCAAGCTGTTTGGACAGACATATGTGTAGGTGTAGTGTATAGACCCTCATATTGGGCTGATATAAACACACCCAGTCCTTATTTTTCAATTTAACAACATAAAAACGATGGACCAATTGGAGCGGTTTTCAGACCGACCGCAACTTGACATAGGAGTGCAGTCCCCCCGCCCACCGAATTGATTGACAGCTGCGTATTAAGTTGTGTCCGTAGTAACGCATATAATCATATCAACAAGACATGAAGTGCGCAAAGCAACCGGGAATAAACGGTCTGTTCAGTTGGCTAGGATCATCAGTCATCATCAAATGTGATCAAGAGTGTTTTACAAGTTTAAAATGTTTTAAAACAGTGGGTGTGTAATGAATTACAGCAATTTACTTCAGCTTTACCTTATCAGCACAGCCACGTGTCTCAACAATTATAAAAGAAGATGCTTCAATCTCGGTTTGTGGACGTTAAATCAGGTTTATTTTGTACATTAACATAACAGATATTTATACAGCAGTGGAGATTAACCTGTATCCTGTCACATTTGCGTGCAAAAAAAGCTAAACGCACGCTGTCTCTGTGTGTGCGTGTCCGTGTTTTGTGTATGTGTGTGTGCGTGAACTTTGTAACGACATTGTGTGTGACTCATCGTTGCAACTCTACAACAAATGCATCAGATAATCATTGGTAAAGTTCTTACTGTAGTATTTCTCACAAACGTTACGTGAAATCTTGTGTCACTATATGGGGCATAAGAATAAGACGTGTGTTTGGATATAACTGACCACATTTTGTTATTATTGTTCGTTTGCTGGAAATTAGAACTGAATTTAGAAATACTTTTGAAACAAGTCTTTGCGCTTAACACACAAAATGAAAAATGTAGGCTAATGAATGTCTTCAGTGGAGTGCTGAATTGGTTTAA